>NC_088866.1:10789841-10820935 GCF_032884065.1 Artemia franciscana
ACTTGATAACGTTCTTGAAATAAAGCTGTCTCACCCTTCTTACAATTGACATGATCATAGCTCGTTTTGATTTAGTTGAACATCCACCCACATCTTCGCTGAAATCCTCTCCTTAACACCCTTAGCTTGTGTAGAAGCCATAGCTTCAGTAGCAGTAGTAGCAATAGTAGCAGTACACAATTAGCACCTTTGGTTTTCTTCAGCATCAACACACGCTCAACACACGCTCGAAGTTTCAACTTAATACCATAAACCGTTCCTGAAGCATTTTTCATACGTCCTTTTAAAGCCTATATACGTATATTGTGTTTTGAACTAGTTCAATACCCTTTCAATCTATCCAACATTTTTCACCTTATCAATAGCTTTGGTAGCAGTAGCAGAGGCATCAGTAGAAAAAAAATAGTATCTGCAGTAGTAGCAGTAGTAGCAGTAATAGTAGCAGTAGTATGAGTAGAAGCAGTAGCGTAAGGATCCAAATATTGTCTTTTGGTTAGTTCAATATCCCCCAAAACAAGCCCTGTAAGTTTCAACATCACACACGAAACTATTCCTAAGATATTGCTGATACACCCTTTTGACAACCTGTATACAACTAGCGTGTTGTGATTCAGTTCACATACATCCTTTAATATTCGCTGAAAATTTCATATTCATATCCTTAGGCATAGTTGCACTAGCAGTCACAGTAGTAGCATTAGTACTAGTTGTACTAGTAGTAGCATTAGCAGTAGCATTGATATATTGTCTTGAGATTATTTGAACATCCCCTCATGTAGTCCTGGGAGTTTCAACTTAAAAAACAGCCATTGCTGTGACATTATCGATATGCCCTTTTGATAACACCTTGGAAAAATGTAATATATTCTCCCCATATCGTTCTTTATATTCTAAGTAAAGAGCGATGTTAACCTCCGTCCGTGTTACCCCCTTCCAATGCTAATCCCCAGTAAATAGTGTTATGGGAAAAAACAATATATTACTATTTGATCAAGGCACTTCGCAGAGAATGAGTTATCGTAGAAACTTTGAAAGAAGCTCATTCGACTAGAACCTGAAAGTTCTAGTGCCCTTCTTAAGATTCAAAAGTGATTGAAGGGCAGCTAACACCCAATCATTTCTCGGAAAATGTAATCGAATTTCGAGATAGCCATTTGATTCAGCGTAGTCAAATAATTGTGTCTTTGGGTATTCCAGCCCCACCCACAGCCCTTAGGAAGAGGGCTATACGTTTTGCTAGCTGCTCATTGCTAACATATAAGGTTTTATAGAAAGGGTGGTCGTATAAACTTTCGAGGGGGCTTATTAGGTGGAAATTGGAAGTTCTAGTGTCTTTTTAAAATTCAAAGGGATTGGAAGGCAACTTCTCCCCCCTCTTTCTCTCAAATATAATCAATTATAAATTACATAGAGGAATTTTGCCCAAAATCGCCCAAAGATATATAATAATGCCTCCAGGCTTGACACAAACCCCGAAGCCTGGAGACAAGAGTTGTATGTCATGCACCGGGGGCATGTAACCTATGAAAGAGGCTTGTTTGTTCTGAAATTGAAAGTTCTAGCTCCCTTTTTAAGATTAAAAAGTGATCAAAAAGCCAACAGACCCCCCAGCCCTATTCCCTTAAGTGCATCCGATCATAATTTTTTTACATCAATTTTGTTTAAATACTCCAAAGTTCATATAACAAAGCCTCTGGGGTTGAAAAGGGCATGTAAGTTTTATCTGAAACTGAAATTTCTAGTGCCATTTTTAAGAGTCTAAAGTGATTAAAGGACAACCAGGCCCGCCACCCATCATTTCCCAAAATCCATACAATCGAAAGTTTGAGACATATATTTTGTTCAGCTAGTTAAAAAGTTCAGTATTATGGCTTTGGTGATGTTAACCCCCCAATAGCCCTCAGGGCATGGGCAGTAAGCTAGGTAATTCATCCAGTGTTTGCATATAGCACATTCTATTGAGAAAAGTAGGCATGTTTGACCTTTACTTTCCACAAAGTTGAAGCATTTACGTGAGCGTTTCAGTGGATTTCGAGAGGAGTGTCACACTAAATTTAAACGTGTTATACGTGAATGGTTTGTCAAAAGGGTGTAACTCGGGAATGATTAGTATATTCATTTTTAGCTTTAATGAAATGATAAGGGAGATGATCAATTGACCGAATGGTAATATTTGCACGCTACTACCACTCCTACTACAGCTATTAATACTACTACAACTACTACTTCTACTACTACTACTACGGTTACTACCACTACTAAAACTATTGCTTCTTAGCGAGTACTAGCAAGGCTGGGGATATTGAATTGAACATCTGAGGAACTGTTTTGGGTAAAGTTGAATATAAGTTTATGAGTTTATCCGTGTTTTCAAAAGGCATAGATTCTGTTTTTGTTTTTTTTTTTTTTTTTTTTTTTAATAGAACTAAGTTTCAATTTCAGGTCAACTTGAAGAGGCATAAAACTAAATTAAATAATACTATTTGTGTCCAGATTTTCAAAAAAAAAAATTAGTTTGTTAACTGCTGAAAAATTATACCCAACATACAATTTGCAAGCAATACTATGGATTCTTATATAAAAAAAAACGAAAAGATTTATAATATTATATTCTTTTCCATGAAAAAGAGTATTTCAATAAAAACAAGCGAAACTTAATGTAAAAAAAATTAAACAAGCAAGTTTTTCAAAGTAAATTAAAGAGCTCCATTAAACCTAAAAGGAGCCGAAACAGTCAAATAATCTTCAAAGCGTAAAACTATCACGAATCACCGTCAATAAATAGATGAAACCAAATGTCTTTCGAAGACCAAAACATAATTTGCACTTTACTGAAAAAAAGCAAATGAATTCGGATTGACAATTTAATATACATATACTGATATTTATTCCTTAAATTCTTAATAATTTTTAATTTAAAAAGTAAAAAGTGAAAACATTTAATGGTATTTTGTTTTGAGTAAAGTGAAAATTATATTTTGATCTTGAGAGGGTATGAGGGTCAGCCCTTCTCATGCTAATAAATAGTGGGCACTTGGGGACTGGTTTCCCCCCCCCCCAATAGGTGAGTCTTAGAAAAAGCACTAGAACTTTCAATTTCCAATTGGTTGACCTATTTATGATGTTCCTACGAAAACTCTTTCTATGGGAAGTGCCTTGGGGAAAAAATAATAAATAAATAATACAGTGTACCCACGTCGCTCTATAAGTCAAAACGGTGTAAGTATATCCAGTAGCAATTTTTCAGGAATGGTATTGAGATCTATGTGTCAGGTCAACTTGAGAAGGTATAAAACTAAATTTAACAGTACAATTTTTACGCAGAATTTCAAGAGAGTGTATGTTGTAAAAAACTGTTAAAATATTTGCCCCAACATTTCGTGTGAATAAATCTATCTGTCTATCTATCTATTTATTATACAAAAAGCAAGCCAAAATATTAGTGATTACGGGAAAAAACGAAAAGATCAAAAATATTATTTCCTTTTACCATAAAAAGACTACGTCAATAAAAAAGATCAGAAATTAATTTAAAAAACTTTTTCCACAAAATAAGTTTAAGAAATGTAAAGAGCTTCATTAAATCAAAAATGAATAGAAATAAATTCAAATAATGTTCCAAGTGTAAAAGTACCACAAATCATCATCAATAAATAAATGAAACTCAAAACTAACAGAAATTATAACAAATAACCGAATCAAACTCAAAACAAGCCGAAATTAACATTACTACGGCTGACACCCCTCATTCCTTCTGAAGACCAAACCATAATTTGCACTAAACGGGAAAAAACAAATAAATATGGATTGAAAATTTCATATACACATACTGATATTTTTTTCTTAAAGTCTTAATAACGTTCGATTTGTCAAAGTTAACAAGTAAAAACAATTAAAATATATTATGTTTTCGGAAGAGCACAGATTATGTTCTGGTTTTCAGAAGACATGGGGGAGGGTGTTTTCAGCCAGTGCCCCTTTATTATGAGATAAATATCCCTTTCTCTAATACATAGATTAACCTGTATTTCAATTTTTATTTACTTGTTAATCTCTTGTAGATGCTAGCCTTTTTTCAATTTAATAATTTCGTGAGAGGGAATAAATTGGTTTGCATTGAAGTTATATTTTAGTCTTTTCCCGGGCTACCCAATTCTTGCCGTTGAAATATAATTAAATAAAAAAAAACAAGTTTTTTTTAACTGAAAGTAAGGAGCGATATTAAAACTTAAAACGAACAGAAATTACTCCATATATGAAAGGGGCTGTTCCCTCCTCAACGCCCCGCTCTTTATGCTAAAGTTTGACTCTTTCTCTCAATTCTACTTCTTAAAACAGTAAAAACCTTTAGCGTAGAGAGTGGGGCGTTGAGGAAGGAACAGCCCCTTTCATTTACGGAGTGATTTCTGTTCGTTTTAAGTTTTAATATCGCTCCTTACTTTCAGTTAAAAAAAACTTTTTTTATTTAATTTCTGAACGTTTTTGAATTAATGCATGTTTTGATTTTGGCTCTCCGCACATGAATAATTAAGGCGAAATTCACATATTAATTTATTTTTATGGCTAAATGACTTCTCACAGTTTTGATCGGCCGGTTTTTAGAAAAAAGGAGTCGGGGAGTAGGTCTAGTTACCTTCATATTTTTTGTTTATTTAGAGAGGTAGCGAGAACTTTTAGTTTTTTACGATCGTTTTTATTAGTAAAAATATATGTAACTTACGAATTAACCTATGTGACAAACTTCGACATTCGTATATTTTTATTATGTATATGAGGGGGGTCACGCCCTCATCAATACCTCGCTCTTTACACTAAAGCTTAAATTTTGTCCCAATTCCCTAAGAATGACCCCTGAATCACAAAGGCCGTACAACAGATAGTTGGAATTAATAAAATTGCTTTAGTGTGAAGAGCGAGGAATTAGGAGAAGGTGAACCCCTCATATGCGTAATAATTTCTGTTCATTTTAAGTTTTAATGCTGCTCTTTACTTTCAGTTGAAAAACTTCTTCATATTTATTTTTTAATTGTTCTTTTTAAAAATGCTAAAAAATCCTGCGCCCTCTTCATAGAAATTTTCTTCCCCCATGACAAATTCCTCAATGGAGAGCTCCCCTCGAATAACCCCTTCCCTTCAAACTATCTCCCCCCAACCGAAAAAATCCCCCTGAAAGTGTCTGTACACTTCCCAATAACCATTACTATGTGTAAACACTGGTCAAAGTTTGTGACTTATAGCCCCTCCCACGGGAACTCTGGGGGAGTAAGTCGTCCTGAAAGACATAATTATTAGGTTTTTCGACTATGCTGAATAAAAGGGCTCTCTCAGAATTTTCATTTGGCCTGGGTGCCATCAAATGTTTTGGTCACTTAAAAAGGGCACTAGAACTTTTAATCTCCGATAGAATGAGCCCTTACACGACATTCTAGGACCACTGGATCGATACGACATCAAGTGGGAAAAAAAGAAAAGAAAAAAAAAACAAATAAACACCCATCCGTGATCCGTCTTGTGGCAAAAAATGCAAAATTACACGTTTTTGTAGATAGGAGCTTGAAACTTCAACTGTAGGGTTCTCTGATACGCTGAATCTGATGGTGTGATTTTCGTTAAGATTCTATGACTTTTAAGGGGTGTTTCCCCCTATTTTCTAAAATAAGGCAAATTTTCTCAGGCTTTTAGATTTTGATGGATAAGTCTAAACTTAATGAAACTTATATTTTCAATATCAGCATTAAAATGCGATCCTTTTGATGTAACTATTGTTATGAAAATGCCATTCTTTAGATTTTCGGTTACTATTGAGCCGGGTCGCTCCTTACTACAGTTCGTTACCACGAACTGTTTGATTTATAGGCAAAGCAAGTTCAATTTTGGGACTCTATTAAATTTGTTGGCCTGCTGCGTCACCTGATGGCCAAAGAGGTAACTTAACTTTTTCCGTATATAGCCTGAATTGTTTAGTTTAGTTGTCGTTTAGAGTTCAGCGAGTTAATATTGGAGTTCACATTGGTAATAAAAATTATAAAAATAAAAGTTTTTATTTTCTATGATTGTATTTATTATCTTACCTAATCCTAGTTAAGAGAACGGTATGAGAAGTTTACTGTCATTGTAATATCCACTGGAGGACCCACTCCGCTCCAAAGAGATATCGTTATAGAAATAATTGGTGGCGCAGGCAGTGGCTCATTGGGCCGAAAATATTGCCACTTACACCCCACATATAGTACACTTTTCTTAGTCATACTAGTTGTAGCTGTGATAAGCCCACAGCACGAATATAAGTGTGGAAGAATTTGAATAATTCATGGCACGTCAAAGTTGACTTTGGCACCGTATGTCACGTCACTTACACTGGGAGCCAGCGTTGGTGCCAGAGAATTTACACTAGTGGTTTCAGAACTAATCCTGGTAGCCCATTAGATCACGGATACTAGGGGCAGGATAGTCCACGAGAGATATTGAGCCACGATACCATACTTTAGTATAACCATTAGTGGCACCAGTGGTACTGTGCCACGTAAGCTGATGGTGTTAGGGTAATTACAGGTATAAGCCCTACTCATGTTCATTTCTGCTTGTTTGAGTTTGACTTGATTGTTATTTTAATTTCTGTTCGTCTTAGGGTTTCATTTGTTTATTGATGGTGATTTGGGACAGTAATTCGTTTCTACTCATTTTTGGTTTAATTTAGCTCTTTACTCTTTTTCGAAAAACTTATTTCATGGAAAAACTTTTTTAAACTAAACATCTGGAATGTGATCCTTGAATCAGCTCGAAGTTGGAATCTTTTAGCCCGTTGAATAACTTGTTTAAAGTAACAATTTGGTTTTTATAAATTATTTCTTCTTTTTTCCTCTTCTTTTTACTTGCGCAATCTTATGTATTTTATTTCTCTGTGACTCTGTAAGTAAGTGACTTTTTTCTCTTGTCTCCTTTCCCCTACTTTACAGGCCAATAGCCCTTTGGGGGGATAAGTAAAGCATGTTACTGTGTGAGTATTTCATTTCGAATTTACCGTATCTTTTTCGATCATTAGGTGGCTTACTACATAGTCCCACATTCCTTTCTAATTTGTAACAAATCTCCGAACGCCCTTGAAATTCCAAAGCATATTAAAATACTCGGTGGGAGTAACATATTATGAAGGATCAATTAAGGTTCTGTTGGCTGAGGATTTAGCCATCAAAAATCGGAAGACCGTTTCCTACAAAAATAAAAAGTTTTAAGGGAGTCATGCTGTGTATTTCCATTGGTCATGCAGCATCGATTTACATTTAGATTTTAGGCATACAAATTATCAACTATAAATATTCCGACTAAACAGAACACGCTATATAGGGTAGCTAACGAACAATCAAAAGAACAAAAAAACGAGAGCATATTATAGAGTTTCGTCTCCGTTTTTAGGTTAGTATATTCCACGAATGTCAACCTGAATTTCTTCATGACCTCGTTCTTAAGATGCGTGCCTCAATTTTTACTCCAGGTGATATGATATGCCGTAGAGGAGAAGTTGCCCGCGAAATGTTTATTATTGCTGATGGCATATTAGAAGTAATCAGGTAAGTGATATTTTCCACCTCTGTTCCTATATCTGGAGACCAATTTACAAGAATCTAATCAATTTGCTGGATGATAAGTAAGTGAATTTGCCTTGGGTGTAGAACCGGTTTCAATAAATCAGACATTTCCAAAAATTCGCCTCGTGGACGCTAGCCGTAGCCAGAGAACGGTGCTTCTATTTTTGATAATTCTAAAAAATTAAGATTTCATAATAATGATACACTCCTTGACAATCTAACAGTCAAAAAAAGGATACCTAAAAATAACTTCTCCCATGCTTAATCCCACTACCCTAATGTATTACCCCCCCATCTCCCTCCCTATTCAACCCAGTTCAAGACAATGCAGAGGGTATTGCTTCTACCTACAGAATTTCATGACGGTAAGCCGCAAACCTCTGATCTCTAACCTCTAAAAATCCACAATTTACTCCTACGTCTTGTATTGTCGTAACCGGAAGTGTTGGGTTCTAGGTTTGAATCCCTTAAATATTAAAATCTGGGGTATAACTTTGTGTGTAATGCAAAGCCTGTCTTCCAGCCAAAATCAGGGGAAATTTTCTGGTATCTCAACTCATGGTCTGGTGTGAACCAAATCTTTCCAACAAGAAAACACTCTGGACGGGTTTATTCAAAAGATTTTCACCAAAAATCTCTAAACAGAGACAACAAACGTGTTCCGTTGTATTTCGTGGTAGGTTGGTGCTTCTTAGATTGTCTTGGTCTCCATTTGTCTTATCCCACGTTCAATATAAATTATTGCAACCGATTACAATTTATTTTGTTGCTGAGAACTAATGAAAATTCTTGTGTTTGAATGGGATTGGTTCATATTGGCCGTCAGTGACCCAAAAAAAAACAGTAATAGGCTGTACTGACCGTGAGGTTGGAGACAGATTATTGAATTTGTCTTGGTATCTCTGTAAATTGGTCTCTGGAACGAACATTATGAGGTATTTTGTATACAAACTCCAAACTATTTAAGATATTACAAGCTAGATAACATCATCCGCCTGACACTGAAGGACCTAAAAGGAATAACAGGCCTAATAAACAAAGGCAAAAAAGGAAACAAGAGGTGGGAAAGGAAAGATGAAGTGCAACTTAAAAAGTCTGATCAAATACTCATAGTTCCTCAAGTAAATCCGACAATAATACCAGAGAAAGGAGAAAAAGCGAACCGGTTGCCAAACTTCAATAAAATAAAAACTATTCATACAGGCATGCGTCCATGTTTCTCTACATCGTCACACTTTACCTTTTTTTTTTTTAAGTCTGAGTTGTTCTTTTTTTCTCTTCCTCTATTTGCTGTCTGTTGATTTTCGTTTTGTTTTTTGTGCATATTAAACTATTTTTTTTTGTGAGGATGAAGACTGAAGATAGGTTAAATTAACTTTCAATTCAAATGATGTAGAGCAATTTTGCGAATTTTTTCAAAGAAGAAAAAGACGAACATAACTTTTATAGTCTAGGGAATTAGGAATTTAAAGATACATGTATGCAAACTAAAGCAAGACCCATTAAAATTTCTTCGGATGCTGGCCAGGATTAATACCAGAATGAGCAGTGTAACGATAGATTGTTTTTTTTTAAACAAAAGCAGTTAATACATCATTAAAGACATCCTATATTTGATTTAAATACGTTCTAAGACCTTACTGGCTGTACGTGAAATACGACAAAACAACAAAAAAAGAGCAAAAATAGTTTAAAAAAGGGATATTACGAGAGTGGTTTTGAGCCGGTAAACGAAAAAACAAGAAGCAGATATTTTAGCAGAAATCACCACTAAACCGTCTTCAGTGAAAAGGAAAAAAGAACAATATTTTGAAATTATCTAAACAGCAAAAAAAACGATTTTATTTCTCAAAATGACTTGTTTGTACAAAAATCGTTTTTCTGTTGCTTTTTATGTTTTTTTCTCTCTTTACACTGAGGAACGCTTGACCAAAATTCTTTTTCATCATGTCTTCATAACCAAAGGCTGAATATCAATTTTGTTTTGATTTTTGTTTTCTTAATTATTTTCATCTTTCTTTGTTATTTAATAGTAATCTGTATTTAATACAAGATCCCTCCAAAAAAAATTTCAAATTGAAGCAATTGAAAAAAGGTAAAACATAAAAATATCATATACACTTTTCGTAGGAGACGATAATCACAATAACTACAAAGACGTCAACTATTCTTTGAAATAGGGGATACAAATTTATTCTAGTTAATGAAGTCTGAAGAGCAGCTACATGACCCTTAAATACGTTCAAATAGACAGGGAGACAAAATAAGAAGTTCCTTTTTGAACTTCTTTTAAATATGATGAAATAAGAAGTTTGGAGTAAGTTTGAACTTGGAACTTTGAAATAAGAGGTTATTTGAACTTCTTTGAAATAGGGGTACGAATTTTCCTAGTCTTTGGCGTCTGAGGAGTAGCTACAAAACCCTTAAACACGTTCAAATAGATGAGGATAAAAAATAAGAAGTTTCTGTTTTCTTCTTTGAAATATGATGAAATAAGAATTAAGAAGTTTTGAGCGAGTTTGAACTTGGAACTTTGAAATAAAAAGTGCTTCGAACTTCTTTGAAATAGGCGTACGAATTGTCCTAGCCTATGGCATCTAAAGAGCAGCTGCTACAAGACCCTTAAACATCTTCAAACAGAATAGGAGACAAAAATAATAGGTTTTTCTTTGAACATCTTTGAAATAAGATGATATAAGAAGTTGAAACAAGATTGAACTTGAACTTTGAAATAAGAAGTGCTTCGAACTTCTTTGAAATAGGGGTACGAATTGTCCTAGTCTTTGGCGTCTGAATAGCAGCTACAAGACCCCTAAACACGTTCAAATAGACAGAGAGACAAAATAAGAAGTTCCTCTTTGAACTTCTTTGAAATATGATGAAACAAAAATTAACAAGTTTGACGTAAGTTTGAACTTGGAACTTTGAAATAAGAAATGCTTCGAACTTCTTTGAAATAGAGGTACGAATTGTCCTAGCCTATGGCGTCTAAGGAGCAGCTTCAAGACCCTCAAACATCTTCAAACAGAAGAGGAGACAAAAATAAGAGGTTCTTCTTTGAACTTCTTTGAAATAAGATGATATAAGAATTAAGAAGTTAAAATAAGATTGAAGTTTGAATTTTGAAATAAGAGGTTATTTGAACTTCTTTGAAATAGGGGTACGAATTGTCCTAGTCTTTGGCGTCTGAAGAGTAGCTACAAGACCCTTAAACACGTTCAAATAGACAGGGAGACAAAATAAGAAGTTCCTCTTTAAGCTTCTTTGAAATATGATGAAATAAGAATTAAGAAGTTTGAAGTAAGTTTGAACTTGGAACTTTGAAATAAAAAGTGCTTCGAACTTCTTTGAAATAGGGGTACGAATTGTCCTAGCCTATGGCGTCTAAAGAGCAGCTACAAGACCCTTAAACATCTTCAAACAGAAGAGGAGACAAAAATAAGAGGTTCTTCTTTGAACTTCTTTGAAATAAGATGATATAAGAAGTTAAAATAAGATTGAAGTTTGAACTTTGAAATAAGAAGTTCTTCGAACTTCTTTGAAATTGGGGTACGAATTGTCCTAGTCTTTGGCGTCTGAATAGCAGCTACAAGACCCCTAAACACGTTCAAATAGACAAAGAGACAAAATAAGAAGTTCCTCTTTGAACTTCTTTGAAATATGATGAAACAAGAATTAAGAAGTTTGAAGTAGGTTTGAACTTGGAACTTTGAAATAAGAAGTGCTTCAAACTTCTTTAAAATAGGGGTGCGAATTGTCCTAGTCTATGGCGTCTAAAGAGCAGCTACAAGACCCTTAAACATCTTCAAACAGAAGAGGTGACAAAAACAAGAGTTTCTTCTTTAAGATTCTTTGAAATAAGATGATCTAAGAAGTTAAAATAAGATTGAAGTTTGAACTTTGAAATAAGAAGTTCTTCAAACTTTTTTGAAATAAGGGTACAAATTGTCCTAGCATTTGGCGTCTGAAGAGCAACTACAAGAAGTTTGAAGTAGGTTTGAACTTGGAACTTTGAAATAAAAAGTGTTTCGAACTTCTTTGAAATAGGGGTGCGAATTGTCCTAGTCTTTGGCGTCTGAAGAGCAGCTACAAGACCCCTAAACACGTTCAAATAGACAGGGAGACAAAATAAGAAGTTCCTCTTTGAACTTCTTTGAAATATGATGAAACAAGAATTAAGAAGTTTGAAGTAAGTTTGAACTTGGAACTTTGAAATAAGAAGTGCTTCAAACTTCTTTGAAATAGGGTAGGAATCGTCCTAGTCTTTGGCATCTGAAAAGCAGCTACAAGACCCCTAAAAACCATCGAATAGACAGGGAGACATAATAAGAAGTTCCTCTTAGAACTTCTTTGAAATATGATGAAACAAGAATTAAGAAGTTTGAAGTAAGTTTGAACTTGAAACTTTGAAATAAGAAGTGCTTCAAACTTCCTTGAAATAGGGTGCGAGTTGTCCTAGTCTTTGGCCTCTGAAGAGCAGCTACAAGACCCCTAAAAACGTTCAAACAGACAGAGAGACAAAATAAGAAATTCCTCTTTGAACTTTTTTGAAACATGATGAAACAAGAATTAAGAAGTTTGAAGTAGGTTTGAACTTGGAACTTTGAAATAAGAAGTGCTTCAAACTTTCTTGAAATAGGGTGCGAGTTGTCCTAGTCATTTACGTCTGAAGAGCAGCTACAAGACCCCTAAAAACCTTCGAATAGACAGGGAGACATAATAAGAAGTTCCTTTTTGAACTTCTTTGAAATATGATGAAACAAGAATTAAGAAGTTTGAAGTAAGTTTGAACTTGGAACTTTGAAATAAGAAGTGCTTCGAACTTCTTTGAAATAGGGGCACGAATTGTCCTAGCCTATGGCGTCTAAAGAGCAGCTACAAGACCCTTAAACATCTTCAAACAGAAGAGGATAAAAAAATAAGAGATTCTTCTTTGAACTTCTTTGAAGTAAGGTGACATAAAAATTAAAAAGTTAAACAAGATTGAAGTTTGAGCTTTGAAATAAGAAGTTTTTCGAACTTCTTGAAATAGGGGTACGAAATGTCTTAGTTGTTGGCGTCTGAAGAACAGCTACAAGACCCTTAAACATGTTCAAATAGACAAGGAGACAAAAAACAAGAATTATTTCTTTGGATTCCTTTGAAATCTTATGAAATAAGAACTAAGAAGTTTGAAATAAGTTGCACTTAGAAATAAGAAGTTTTCGAACTTCTTTGAAATAGGGGTACGAATTTTCCTAGTCTATGGCATCTGAAAAGCAGCTCCAAGACCCTTTAACATGTTCAATTAGACAAGGAGACAAAAATAAAAAGTTCCTCTCTGAACTTCTTTGACATAAGATGAAATAACAATTAAGAAGTTTGAAATAAGTTTGAACTTTGAACTTTGAAATAAGAAGTTTATCAAACCTATTGTAAATATGGGTAGGATTTTTTTAGTCTATGGCGTCTGAAGAGCAGCAACAAGACCCTTAAACATGTTCAAATAGACGAGGAGATAAAAACAAGAAGTGAAGAAATAAGGATAAAATACAGAGAACTTTGGAGTTTTTTGACGATACAGCATACCAATGTTGCGACTTATCTTTGGCTCTAAATTACCTATGTGAACTTTAAAGGACAGATTACTGACCAGCTAGATTCCAACATATCTGTTACTATCAACTCTATAAACTGTATTACAGTTATCAATCTTCAAGGGATGGAAGCTTGGCACATATTACCAGCATCACAATACTACCATGACCTACAGTAATCAAGTACTAGCTTGTCATATTGAAACCATTTACTTAGTCGCATTGAAACACAATTTCAATATGCATTACAAATTCCTCATCAGTTTTAACCAGGAAACAGTGCTACCAGCAAATAATATTGCTAAATCAAAATTCTTCAGAGCACTAAAAAATGTCATTATTTTAGGTAGGAATCAGAGAGGACACATAAATTATCCCTGAAGTACACCAGTAGTATGTGAGTAAGAGACATCGGTAAAACAATATCACCATAAATAGCTCACTGAGACCACGTTGTTGGCATTACATAAATGAATATCGTACTGAACCTTTTACTCCTTACACCAGACGTTTGTATTCATGAATATACAGCTTAAACTGTAAATGAAGTGGCGAACAGGAGTGAAGAGGTTTGAAAGTTTTTTTTATGTCAAGGAATATAGCAGTAGATTTTCAGTACTGTCGCCTAATAAAGGAACTGAGTAACTACAACCACTGTGAGGCCGAGTCACGACTTAGGCAATAATGCTCCTTTTAAACTGCTAAATAATCCACTGTCAGTGTCTATATAATCCACTACCATTGTTATATAATCTTTGAAATTATCGACAGGAAGGATATTGGGTGGTGGTCTGATGGATTAACCAGGTCACTATTATTTGTACTAACAAATTTTTCCCTGACTGAAATCAAATTTTTCCCTGACTGAGTCTTAACTGGGAAATGTATGTAAGTCTTCCTTTTTTAGGATTAAAAGAAAGCCAGGGATTCTTCTCACCTGAACTTGCGAAACAGTGGTTGAGCAAGTAAACAACCTATTCTTTGCGTGAGAGGCTTTGGCTCCCATCAGAAGACAAACATCATCTCAAACGAAAGTGAATTATCATTGTTATTTTCATTTGAAAGTGAAGGACATCCCATAACTTTTAAAACTCCCGTGTGCGTTGTCAAAAGCTTTGGAGTAATCTGCTGTTTTTGTAAAATGGAATTTTTTTTTTGCTCAAAATACCTCATATTTTTTGTCAGTCGGGTATTGAAGAAAAGACTCCTATTACTTATTTTTCCTAAACGACTTTATAATTCAATTAAACCAGCTCGTTATCAGCCCAATTTCCTGTGATTCAATTTTCCAGGACATTTTTTCCTGCTCTAAAATTCTTTTTTTTTAATTAACAACTTTGAAATCGATTTGTTGCTTTACGCTTTCTGTTCCAGTGAGATGGGAAAAGTGCTGACAACCATGAAGTCTGGTGAATTCTTTGGAGAGATTGGGATCCTGAATCTTGACGGGCTAAACAAGTAAGTAATCCAATATCTTTTACAATCCTTGTTCCAGAGTAATGCTACAATACTACTTTAAAATGGATACTTGATCAAAGCGGAGTGTTACAGCAATCCCAGTTAGCTTTAACAGTAAAATGTCGCAAGAGCAACACTTGGTCATTATTGATTAAATCTTACACTTCCATCCCTTCAAAACTTTAAATTATTCGTCCCAAGTAGTTTGTCCTTTAACAGAAAGAGTTAAACGTCTCTTATAAGATAAGGTAAGATTTTTTTTAATCTTTATTACATACCCAAATGGGTCAAACTAGTACTTTAGTGTCAAAAATACAAAATAAACAAACAAATATAAGTCTGAAAATTTTTCTAGAAAATCGAAAATTTTGTTAAGAAAATAGCTGTCAAAACTGTAAAAAATATCAAAACAGTAACAAACTTGCAGAATTACAGAAAGACTAAGTTAAATTCAAAAAAACACGTAAGGATAATTTATTCTTACAGTAGTTTATCTCACTCAGGCTAAGCTAATTATCTCCGAGTTCAAACAGAGGAACTAGTTTTACCTCATATTAAGAGCTTGAGTGTCGTCGGGATTACACATAAGTACCCTATATTACTGTGTGTAACAGTAAAAAACTTTACCCAGTTAATTTTAGAAGGTTTTCTTTTAGTAGACTTCCAAGTAGATTTCTTAAGAGACTTCCAAAAAATTTGACAAGCAAATGAAATTTCGAAAAAAAAGAAAGCGACAGAACCAGTGAGCCATTACTTCTTTGGAAATAACTAAGGAAAATCATACTCCGCCCAGCTCAAATATTTTTCTTTTTTCTATTTCTCTTTAAGGGATTGGAATAGCTCATAAATTTGTTTTGTTGAGAAACCTCGCATATCCTAAAAGCAAAGAGTATCAGTTACTTTTTTAGGAATTTTAATTTATTAATTTATTTCTAAGTATTGCTGGCAGTGCAGTCATAATTTATGAAACTTTATTACATTGTTGAAAAGCTGAAGCAAAGCATTCAAGCATTCAATATGTCGATTTGGAGTGGAGTGTCCCTGCCAAGTCCATGTCAATCAGAACTAGTCAAAGAGACACTTGTTTTTAGTACCGCCAAATCCGCTTCTCGGAAATTAAGAAGTCTTACAAAAGATGCTTTTGTAAGGTACCATGCAAAGCTAGGGCTTCAACTGAAATTTATCAGGTAAACTAAATTACTTTCCATATGATATAAAAATTTAGGCTAAAGGGGCTGAAAATTCAATTTTTTTTTTTCTATTATTACTCTAGGTGGGAAAATTGAGAAAATGCATGCTCATCCCTTCCTATAACCGCACTTTTTATTCTCTTATCTATATTATCTTTTAAAGTTAGCTATGTTACCATCAGGCAAGTAGATTGTTAATAAATGACCATTTTATGTCCAGATATATTGAATATCAACTAGATTACTGCTCCTACAAAATTGCCAAACAGTTTGTGATAACGAACTATAATTAAGAAATGACTCAGCCCAATATTAACTGAAACTCTAAAAAAAAAATTGTCTGTAACAATAGATGCATCAAAAGAATTGGTTTTTTATTCTATTTCCATGACTTTAATGCTACCTATCGAAAACCACAAGTATGAGAAAATGTGCCTTATTATCAAAAATGAAGAACACACCCCTAAAAAGTCAAGGAATCTTGATAAAAATTACACCATCAAATTCAGCCCATCAGAGAGCACTGCTGTAGTGGTTTCAAGCTCCTATCTGCAAGAATAGGGAATTTTTTTAATTTTTACCAGAAGAACAATCACGGATTTGTTGCTGTTGTTGTTTTTTCCCAGGGGTGATGGTATCGAACCGACGGTCCAAGAAAATTGGGGAAGCTCATTCAAATAGAAATTAAAAGCTCTAACATAAAGAAAACACAAAAAAGAATAGGGTTTGGGTATTCTTGTTTGACCTTAAAAAAAAAATTTGTTCGTTATTTCTTTAAGCAGGCCAAATTAGCTTAAGAAATTATCTTTAAAATTTCTAAGTGACCAAACAAACTACCCTCTCCCCTGCGTCTTTTTCCCTAAAGACATTTGATCAGAATTTTTAGATAGCAATTTTGTTCAGCAAAGTTGAAAATACAATAAGTATGATTTTAGGGATGATAAGACCCCTCCCCCACCCAGTGCCCCTTGGGAAAGGTTTTTAAAATGTGAAATTTGACCATTGTTTATATATGATAATAATTTTTAACACTAAATTAATTTTTAGTTAATAGTAATTATTTAATACTAAATATTTTTTAATACTAAATTAAATTTATCTATACTAGATTAATTTTACACAGAATACTTGGTGCTAATCTCCCAAAGGCTTCTAGTCCTGTAAAAGAGGGGGAATACATACGTATCAATTAAAAACTAAATCAAAAGAGAGAATTAAATATTATAGGGATTAAAACATCACTCATCACATCAAAATGAACCCATTAAACAAAGTAAATTAAGGAGGTTATAATCACTGCTGCACTAAAAGGGGGAAAAAAGAAAGCAAAGGAAAGCAGACAAAAATAATGTGGAAACTGATTGTTTTTCTACAAGCTTTTTGAAGATTTTGAAAAAAGCACAAAAACAAGCATTAATATCAGGTCTTACCGTTAGAATATACGGAGTTTAAATATTCTGAGAGTGACAGAGCTGATAACTCAACTGATCAGATACAAAGGATGAAGTAAATTTAAGGGGCCTGGGAAAGTATGACTGTGGGCCTAAGAAAACTGAAAGGGGTACAAGAAAGAACATAAATTTTTTCAACATCAAGTAACGGTTTGGCTGCTAAACTATTTACTTCCTGATTAAGCTTTATAGCTTTATTATAAGTGTTGGAAAGGAGTTTAAGAAAAAAAGGAAAAGTAGACATTCACGAGACATAAAAATGTATTAAACTGTGCAATAGGGTTCTCAGAATTGATCCAGGAAAAATATTTTGAGGTTTATTGGAATACCAAGGTTTCTGCATGCTTTTACTTTATTCAAACCAATATGGTGCTTAAAAGATACATTTCCACCAAAGAGGATAACTAGGAAACAGACATGGTCATTTGTTTATGCAATGACGACTGGGACAGCTTTTAATTGTTTTAAAAAACAGAATTGTGGCAAAGAGACAAACTTTAGCGTAAAGAGCGAGGGATTGCGGAGGGGACAACCCATTTCATATACGGAGTAATTTCTCTTCGTTTTAAGTTTTAATGTCGCTCCTTACTTTCAGTTAAAAAAACTAGTTTTTTTATGTAATTTCTGAACGTTTTTGAATTAATGCATGTTTGATTTTGGTTCTCAACACATCAATTATTAAAATGAAATTTGCATATTGATTCCTTTTTTGGTTAAACGGCTCTCTCTTGGTTTTGATCAGACGATTTTGAGAAATAAAGGGTGGGGAAAGAGGCCTAGTTGCCCTGCAATTTTTCGGTTGCATGAAAAGGCAACTATAAATTTTAATTTTTAACGAATGTTTTTATTAGTATAAAATATACGTAACTTAAGAATTATCTTACGTAACAAACTTGTATATTCTTAAATTTTTATTATGTATATGAGGGGGTTTGTACCCTCGTTAATACCTCGCTCTTTACATTAAATCGTAAGTTTTGTCCCAATTCTTTAAGAATGACCCCTGAATCAGAAAGGCCGTAGAATAAATAGTTGAAATTACTAAAATCCATTTATCTCCTCCTAAATACCTCGCTCTTTATGCTAAAGTATTGTTAGAATCCCTCATATGCGTAATAATCTCTGTTCGTTTTAAGGTTCAATGCTACTCCTTACTTCCAATTGAAAAAACGTTTCCATATTTATTTTTTCATTGTTTTTTTTATAGTAATTGTGGAAAATCCTGTGCCCTTTTCATTGAATTTCTGTTCCCCCATGACATATTTCTCCAAAAGAAAGATCCTCCCACATAGCTCCCTCCCCTCAAACCCTCAACACCACCCCCAAAACCAAAAAAATCCCCCTGAAAAGGTCTGTACACTTCCCAATAACCATTATTATATGTAAACACTGGTCGAAGTTTGTAACTTGCAGCCCCTCGCCCAGGGACTGTGTGGGAATGTTATGTCATTCCCAAAGACATAATTATTATGGTTTTTGACAATGTGGGAAAAAATAGTTATCTCAAAATTTTGATCCGTTGACTTTGGAGAAAAATGAGCGTGGGAGGGGGCCTAGGTTCCCTTCTTTTTTTGGTCACTTAAAATGGCACTAGAACTGTTCATTTCCGTTAGAATGAGCCCTATTAGAAAATTATAGAAAAAAAAATAAACACGCACCCGTGATTTGTCTTCTGGCAAAAAATACGAAATTCCACATTTTTGTAGATATGAGCTTGAAATTTTTGCTATAGGGTTCTCTGATATGCCGAATGCGATGGTGTGATTTTCGCTAAGATTCTATGACTATTAGGGGGCGTTTCTCCCTATTTTCCAAAATAAGGCATATTTTCTCAGGCTCGTAACTTTTGATAACAAAGACTAAATTTGATGAAACTTATATATTTAAAATCAGCATAAAAATCCAATTCTTTTGATGTATATTTTAGCATCAAAATTCCGTTTTGTAGAGTTTCGTTTACTATTGAGCCGGGTCGCTACTTACTACAGTTCGTTACCTCGAACTGTTTGAAAAGGCCACTTAAATGGAATAAGAAGCTTTTTTAAAATAGTAAAAAACGCTTGCGTAGAGAGGAAGGGATTGGGGAGGAGGCATCTCCCTCTTATAGAGTTTTAATGTTGCTTTTCACTGTCAGTTTAAAAACTTTCCTTTCAATGAATTGAATTCTAGTACCTTTGCTTTTTTACTAATCAGATCTTCTACGAAAGTTAGATATTTGGTCAGGTCAGAGAAAATTGTCAAAATATCGCCAAGAAAATGCGGAAAAAAACCGCAGACGGTCCTATAGCAAATTGCAAGTTAAAAGACATATCAAGAGGAAAAAGGGGGAAGGAAGCAGCATAAGAAACAACAGAAGATGCTAGCCGGTAAAGAAGTCAAACTGTGAGATACCTTCTTGGTAACAATAAGGATGGTTACGATAAACACCAAGCTGTGAAGAAATTAGTTCTTGAGTTTAATAGAGTGGGGTTCGTGAAAGTCATTAGAAATAAAGACTTCACTCAAATAGGCCTGTCTCAACACCGCTTGAAGACGAGTCAAGAAAGGCCAAAGAAGCCTTAAACTTTTTAACAGAACCTTAATAGAAGAAAGTCTCAACTTATTTGTGTGCTGTCCAAGAAATCAAAGAATAAATGATTATGATTAATGTAAATATAATTTATTATAAGTGATATAATTATATTAGTTATAATTAACATAATTATATTAATTATGATTAATATAATATAATAATATAAATAAATACAATTTATCTATAATATAAACAAATGATTTAACAAACATTACTAACAATTGTTTGCTGTAATACTACTCAATCTTTCTCTCAAACACTGTAAGATTGTATTCAAAATTCATCTTGTTAATTATTTGCTCTATCAATCGGTCTTTAAAGGTGTTGCCAAGTTTAGCCCAATCTAAGATATCTGGCAATTTCCCTTCGTTCTTCAGAATCCCTTAAATGAACTATATTGGGTATTTAGTTTTCGGCCATTTAGACTTTTATCAGCTGATCGAAAATACGATCAGATTATTCCCATAATAGTTATCTGAAATCATTTAAGCTAGATTTAAGTGCCCAATTAGACTCACTTTTTTTGTTTGTTTTTTGTGCCAGTTTTTCCAAGTTTATTAATGATATAAGTCCCATCATAAACTAGATAGATAATTATTTTAACACGAATTAGGTTGATTCATTTCAAAATTCATGCATAAACCATTTAGATTGCTGAATATGGCCAAAAGAACAGAATTATTTCTTTTCTAAAAGGCTATAAATCTCTATCACAGATACGCTTGGTAAACAGCTATTTGCCAAGTGAAATGTATATATTATGGGAAAAAGTTATTAATTTGGCATAATTTAAAGCGTGCATTGATCATAAATAACGATTATTGGACATAAAGAATGAAGTCATAATTGATGCTTAGGCATTTCTAAGTTTGTCTTAATATTTTTCCAGAATTGTTAATTTACTCACTTCATCCACAAAATAAATATTAATGAAGTCAGACAGGTACACCGGCGATTTGAATGTCAATTAGCTAGAATGGCTGTCAATCTGGCCCTGGCTAATTCCATTTGGATCCCCCCATAGGAAAAAACCAGAAATATCACCCCAGAAAACTCCCCCGGAAATTTCCTCCCATAGAGAAATCTCCCCAGACAACTTTCTGCATGGACAATGCCCCGAAAAATTTCACCACCCCTGAAAAATACTCTCGAAAAATTGACTCATCGTAAAATTCAGCAGCCAAAGGGAAAGCGTGACAAATAAAAGTATGAGGAAAAGAAAGGATTTTAGGACATTCTACGAATATTCCAAAAGTAACAGGGGACCGAACTTCCCTTAGTGAAAAGAAAGACAGTTTTTTTTTTTTACTCTATTTTGCAAAAAAATTTAAATGGCAAACCTTATATTTATACTGATAAATTATTCTATGCAATGGACAATCGCATTGAATTGTAGAATTTTTTTTTTAATTTTTAGCACAAGTACACATCTTCAGCAAAATTTACCATAACAATTTGAAGTATTCGTGGCGTCATTCACATAAAAATTGTTTTTATTTTTCAAAAATTCAGGGCCTTATACAAATTTTCCTAAATTTTATCTATCTAGATTGCCTTTTCATATCGATAATTGGTAGAAGCCAATTTTCGGAAAATAATTCTGCCTAGTTCCGTTTTCAAACAAAAAGTACAAATAATTATACTTACAATCATATTGTGGTTTAATAAGATAAAATATAGGTAAAATGATGGTGTAGAATCTTCTATAGTATTTTTTTTTCTCTTATTTCTTTTTTCCTGCTTTTCGGAGCTAAGTTACAATAGCTGGACATGATAAAGGTTAATGAAAGCAATTGAAAAATTGAATTAGCTACAAGGAAGTCTTATTGAAATCCCAAAATTTGTAAATGGAAAAACTTACCCCTGGAAGACCTAAAAGATCTTCATTTTAAAATGAAACCTCTAAAATGAAACCACTGTCTGGCACCTGTATATATAGTACATGATTGCAATTCACCTTTAAGTACCTTTAAGGAACATTTTTAATTTAATTTCAATGACATGGAGTTAATCTCTAAGTCATAACTTAAAAAAGTTAAGATAGATTGAGCTCTTTATTTCAAACCAGCAAATTAACTTATTTAACCTTTATCTTACCCTGCTTTGATAACTCAGCCCCACAAAAACATGAAATCAAATAATTAAAATAAATATACAAATAAATATATATATATATATATATATATATATATATATATATATATATATATATATATATATATATATATATATATATATATATATAAAGACGGTAGGTAGTATCCTAAGAAGAAAAAAGAAGATCAGAATCTTGTAAAGATGATGAGACTTCGCTGCTAAACTGATGGATAAAGAAATTAAATGGGGTAAATATCAACCAGAACAGAATAAACATATGGTAATATCTAGTAGCTGATATAATAATAAATGAAAATATTGGTTTTTCCACATTCCGTTTCCACCTTTTTCTTTGTGATAAATACACGATGTCTTCCTCAAATTTATCACCTATGACTGTAAGTTGGAAAGAGGATCACGCTTTACCCCCATCACCGAAATACAGTGATTTTGTTTTAATATTTATAATAATTCCCAAAGGAGCTCACCTGTCCAGTATTTTTTGGTGACCAATTCCTCCTTGTAATGTATCCTCTTCGGAGATGTACTTTTTTAATGAAGTTGACAGTTCTCATATTTTCCTTATGTACATCTTTTTAAATTAGTTTCTATAAACAGAACATGATGCTGTTAAATTAGCAAAATAATTAAGAAAAAGATATTTTACAGTCTATTCATGAAAGCTAGAAATTCTAGAGTGTTCAGACGGTTCACCGAGATCATTTATTTCCACTAAAATTTGCACTTAAACCTTGTCACCAAAAGAAATCCTTAAGCATAGTCTAATTAAATATACAAGGAGGAAGCTCTTCAAAACCAAGCCATCTTTCCAGAGCTTTAATAATTGTACGGTTTTTCCTCAATCATTCAAAGTGTCTCCTACATAGTTGTTATTGTTCTTTTTTTTAATTTCTCCCCCCTTCCACTTGCAATGCTGGATAAGTAGATATGTCTTAGTTTCTCCATGCCTAAGCAAGTTACTTGCTTGTTACTAAGCATGTTACTAAGCATGTACTTGCCTAAGCATGTTTAACATTGACGATTAGACTCCAGACGATTAGACATTGAAAGCTAAATTCCCCTTTTTAAGAGCAAAAAGTGGTCAGAGAGTGACCCACCCCCCTTTCTTGCCCTTCTTTTGTAACCAGTCCCTCTGCCATCCAAAGGTAGTCGATCAAAATTTGGAGATAGATGTTTTGTTCAAAATAATTGAAAGGTCCAATAAGTGTGCCTCTGGAGTGACCTATAACCCATACAGGCCCTGGGACAAATGCCAGAAACGATTTAAATTGGCAATTGCAATGTTCATCCCCAAGGTTGTCCTTCTGGAGACCTGGCAACTTTAGCTTCAGTAAGATATTCAGTCAAGTTTGTTTAGTTTTAGCGATACTTCTCTAGCAGTGAGATCTTGTAAAGTGATAAACATGTATTTACCAACTGATTATAGGAATGATGAATCAAAACGATTGTTTGCACAAGGTTTGAGAAATTCCATGCGTGTATTAGACATGTTTAAAACCTTAACATCCCTTGTGTTATCGTCGGCGACTTAAGTTGCGATGTTATTTTTTTTTATTCTACAATATCACTTTTGTTTCTATTCTCCGTTGCAATTTTTTTCTTTTTTTTTTTTATGAGCTGAGTGTGCAGTCAAAAATTGAAAATTTCACATGTTCCACATATGGTGATACTTATATTGACGCATATATTGACTAACACATCGGATCTACGCCATGTGGTTACTTCGACTGAGTTCAAAATATATCTGGTTTCAATAATATTTAATTACCAAGTATGGAACTACCTTCCCTTAGCAGCATTTTTTGAACTGGATTAAACGCATACACCAATGAAGCAAGATACGCCCAAGCTTAATTGGTTTCCAAAGATTGACTTAACAAAAATTAATCTGCTCCTACGTCAAGAAGTCCTTGATTCTATCTTGTGCTCAATTCACATCCCCTTCCAGCTTCTTCAGAAATTTTGCCCTATTCATAAAACTAGGATACACATTGCTATTAATTTCTATTGTGCAGAAATATACCACGCTCTAGGATATTCAGACAAATCAGCGGTTCCAGTTCAAAAAATCCGCATCAGCATTCTTGTGATTGGTCAAAAACACAAAACTCTCCGAAGCGTGCTCCCGTACGAGGCTTCAGTTTTCTATTTGGAAAGTTAATTGTCATTCTAGGTTGAGTGTTTTGAATGATAATCGGATTTATACAAATATCTTTCCGCAAGTAGGCTAGCTCGCCACCGTGCAGGCATCGTTGATACATACTCGTTTGTAGTTTATACTTAGCCCAATTCTCAATGGAAATCTCTTGCTTCTTCAAACACCACATCTTCAAACACTCGCAAGGCTTCAGATGTCCCCCTGTTTCAGTGAAAAACGCATTTTTCGAATGAATTCACCAAATCAGATCAAATTTTAGAGTCAAAGTTTGAATTCAGAATTGATGAATTTCTGTATCTTTACCCGGAGTCTCATTACGTTGTTACAATGCATATCATAATAACGGTATTCTCCAAGTTGAAACGCCAAGCTTGGTTTGGTATAGATAACATAATCGTTCTTCTTTTTATCTATGGAGCCCCTTTGGTCATGTCACAATTGAGCCTGCTCATACAGATGACTTTTGATGTTTTTACAAGTAAATAAAAAAACATTTCTTTTTAACTGAAAGTAAGGAGCGACAATAGAACTTAAAATGAACAGAAATTGTTACGTATATGAGGGAGTTCCTCTCCCCATATACGTAGTAATTTCTGTTCGTTTTAAGTTTTGATGTTGCTCCTTGTTTTCAGTTGAAAAACACTTGTTTCTTATATAATTTCTGATCATTTTTTCAATAATACTGGAAAATCCGGTTCCCCCTCCATTGAAAATTTCCTTTCCTTATGAAAAACTCCTCGGTGGAAAGACCCTCCCACGTAACCATGCTCCTTCGCGCGGTACGAAAAGGCTTTATCTCTTTGTTATTAACACTTTGAAAAATTTACATTTGCGGCTTAAGATACGCACTAAAATTACGAATCTACTTCTGCTACAGTTTTCCAATTCACCTTATCTAAAGCGTGCTCCACAAAACAAACTTACTTGCCCCAGTAGCCTACCGAATGATCTGGATAGTTTTGTTTCTGTTTATAAAGGTGCTTTCACTTCGCCTACCCTTTCTAACAAAGGCGTCTGAGACGCGCAATAAAAATGCGTATCCTCTGCATTGAGGCAGTAACAAACGTGGCACTTGTCTGTTATGGAAGTGATGTTTAACCTTAGCAGGGTAATACAGCGTATCGAGAAAAACTTCAGCATGCTTCTAACTGAATACTCTAAATTGGGCTTAAAGTTTAGTTCTAAAAAAACTGAGTTTTTTCTATTTAATTGGAATAACTTGGGTCCCTCTCCATTAGTCCAGCTGGGTTGTTCTATAGAGATCTAGTTGAAAAACTTGTTTACCTTGGTCTTCCGACTGGGCCATTCCAAAAGTGAATCCGTTTGCTTCTGATTTCTTACCTTGAAAAAGAGTACGGTATGTCCCATGCCTCAGTTGTCCAAAATAAAGTCGTTTAAACTAAGTAATCCCTGCTAAGCTCAATGATTCAATATCACTACTACATTTCCTATAGACATCACCAATTTGGAAGATTTTTACACAAACAGATAAACGTAAAATTCGTTCAGTATATTACAAATTTGAAAAATAATTACTTCACTTACCTCCTTAGAAGTCCCCAGCCTGAAATTCGGCTTTAATCCGCAAATATAAGACAGTAGAGCCAGCAATAGCGCTATTAAAACTAATTTTGAAACACAACCGCAATATCAGTTTTCATCCATAGCATCCCCTTCTTATAAAACGATGTTTAAAATACATCAGTTGTTTATTGTTTAATAGGTAATCTTTGTTAATTGTTTTGGTGAAGCTTTTCATGTCTTTTTTTATTTCCGTTTTTTGTCGTTTTCTCTATTTTTTATTCCGTTTCTGTGTACTTTTTTTGTGGATTTAGACGTTTAGAAATAAATAGATAGATAAATATGCATGCATATCAGCGGCATTTTCTTTTTCCTTCTTTTTTTTACGTCCCAATATACACTACGAATTGCCTTTAAAAAAATTATTCTTCTTGGCCCTTTATTTTAATTCGTGTTGAGCTGAATTACAACTTTAAGTTTTTTTTATCTCTAAGTCTATGGTTCTGATACGGTTAAGGGGATTTGACACAGTCCAGGCGGACGAAATCGTTTATTTCAGCCAAAGATTTATTTATTCAGTATAATTTATTCAAGTCAGTTTTTCTTAGGTTTTGTTTGTGGTTCAATGTTTTTGCTTTTTTTTTTACCAAATAATGAGTAATTAGCTTATTGAGATGGAAAAATAGGAAAATAGAATTTAAAAAAACGCCTTGGACCCACAACAAGAACTAATCAACAGAATAACTTGTTTTAACGAAATAAATTCTTGATCCAATATATTATCTGCTATGAATTAAGTATTTAAATTACCATTATAATTATCATCATTTTCATTATTTTATTATATTAAGAGTCTCTCTATTTATCCATACAGTTATTTACTGGGGTCTTAAATTTGTTTTTACTATGTTTGAAATGAAAATATGTAAGTTTGGTCAATTGCAGACATGAATCTGAGGTAAACTATGCCATGAAAATATGTTCTAAGTTGTATTTTGAAATAAAATATTAATACCTAGCCTAAAAAACTCATTTTGACGTCGAATACTATATACTAGTATGTTAGTCCATTATTGCTAACATAAAACCAATTATAAACCAGCGTAATCAATAGATATCTTCGACATCTGTCTTCTTGCATGCAGTTGCATGAAAGATAGAGATAATTAAATCTCTTTCTCCTGATTCGGCCTCACTGAAACGGACAATCTTACAGAATTAATCAAGTCTTATTGTTGAACTGGTCACAATGTAATTTCAAATAAATTCTTTCAATCCCATACAGTAGGGAATATGGTACATATTTACAAATTCACATAATTTAGCTATGAAGAAAGTGATTGCGTCATTTGATTCCTTTTTTATCCTTTTTCAATTTCAATAATGAACCCAATAAGGGCTCAAAGTTCTATTTTGAGCCCTTAATATGGCCGCAAATGTTGATTTATTACCTTTTCTATAGTTTCTTGAGTGTGATATAAACTTTAAAGATAGTTAAAAAATAATTAGATAGAAAAATTGGCTTTTAAACACCACCTTCAACACTCAGTGATGTTCCATTGCCCTGTTAACGAAAAAGAAGAAAAAACAAATGGAAAAAAAGAAAAATAAGTAGATAAATTAGTTCTGTCCACATAAAATTGTGGTAAAACTTATAGGAATTTCCTATTTAGAGTTCTAAACAACGTTAATTCGAATGGTGTACTTTTTGTTTTACCGCCATGCATTTGTCAAGGGGTTTTTCAAATATTTCGTGTAAATTTGTTTTCAAAATAATATCTCACTCTGAGGAATAATGAAAATAACAATTACCATTCCTTAATCAGCTAAGAATGGCAGTTTTTTCCCGCAGAACAGTTTTTTTAGAAAAATAAAAAAAAAAAAAGTTTTTCAGCTGAAAGTAACAAAAACATTAAAATTTAAAACGAACAAAAGTTATTACATATATGAGGGGGGTCAACCCGTCGTCAAAACCTCTCTCTTTAGGCTAAAGTTCAAAGTTTGTCCCAATTCTTTAGGTCCCAACAAATTTGGGACGCATTTTTGTCCCAATTCTTGAATCAGAGAGGCCGTTTAATTAGAATAATATGTCTTTTAAAAGTACAAGAAAAACTTTAGCGTAAAGAGCGAGGTATTGACGAGGTGACGACCCCCACTCCCTCATATACATAATAATTTCTGAACGTTTTAAGTTTTAATGTTCCTCCTTACTTTCAGTTGAAAAAAAATGTGTTTTTTTTGTTTAATTTCTGGTCGTTTTTAAAATAATACTGGGAAATCTGGCGCCTCCTTCATGGAAAATTCCCTTCACCCATGAAAGATTCCTCCACGGAAAGGTCTTTCAGCATAATCCCCCGGCCCATCCATCAGAAAATTTCCACTGAAAACGTCCGTATGCTTCCCAATGATCAATACTATATGTTTAAGTCATCCTCAAAGACATAGTGATTAGATTTTTCTACTATGCTGAACAAAATGGTTATCTCCAAATTTCGATCGGGCGATTTTGGGCAAAAATGAGCGTGGGAGGGGGGGATAGCTGCCTTCCAATATTTTGGTAACTTAAAATGGGCATTAAAACGTTTGATTTCCGATCAAATGAGCCCTCTCCCGATTTTCCACGATCATTGGTTCAAAATAATCATCTATGGGAAAAAACAAAAACAACAAAAAAAAAACGCATCCATGATCTTTCTTCTGGCAAAAAAAAAAAATACAAAATTCCATATTTTTGTACATAGCAGCTTGGAACCTAAACAGTAGGGTTCTTTGGTATGCTAAATCTGATGGGGTGATTGATATCACTTGATTTTTTGGGAATGTGTTCCCAATTTCCAAAATTAGGCAAATTTTCTCAGGCTCGTAACTTTTCATGGGTACCGCTGAATTTGAGTTAGTATAAAAATTTGAGTTTTAAAATATTTTGAATAAGTAGCGAAAACAAACTCTGTTGATGTATATATTGTTTTCAGAACTTTCTTTCTTAGAGTTTCGGTTACCATTGAGCCGCATCCCTCCTTAATTAGAGTTCGTTGCCAAAAACAGTTAGAGCATATTTTAAAATTTTTGCTTACGATGAGCTGTTTTCTGTCCCTCTAAGTACTCATGGATCCATGGGGGACCTCTGGCCACCGCAAGATTTTTTCTGGCACCCTTTTATCCTGTTTTTTTTCCTTTTTTTTAAATAAATTTGTCAATTAGGTCAACTATTGGCACCTTTGTCCCATTACCCCCCCCCCCCCAAAAAAAAAATTATCACTGGAACCCTTTGTCACATTGGGCCTCCCCCAAGATTTTGCTCTAGATCTGCCCCTGCCTCTAACGGCGCCAAATGGAATTTGCCCCAGAAGCGATTATTTAATTTCGAAAGGGCATAAAAAAAAACCATCAAATTGAGTAGTCACTTTTGATCTAGATAAATTATGTGAATAAGTAGATGTTTCTCGGAAAAACTCCGTTGACTAAGTTTCGGCATCAGGGCTATTATTCCATTGGTAATTTACGCCTTATTTATTATAATCTTGCTGGAATTTTTCTATTGTATTTATATTCATCGAGATTGTGTATTCTATAAATTTATAATTATTTGTACCGATAATCTTTAGGATTTGATCGTTATTATTCCCTAAGTTTTGAAGAAGTTCTAAAAAAAAACATAATTTAAAATTCCATTGCTGTGGAGATCCACTGGATTTTGTGAAGTAAATCCATTAGACTGTAGCCATTCTAGATATATTTTTATATATATTCATCTAGCTTGAATATTCCTAATGATACTCTCCCCAATAATGAGTTTGTGGAGCTGGTGTTTTTTATATTATTTTTACTATTTATATTCCAATTTTAGAACCTTGTAATGTAATCTTTAAAATCGTGTTCCTTTTCTTCTTTTCCACATTGCTAAGATTAATGTACTGAGTCGGTTTTCCAAGGAGCACGGTTCTTGGAAGATTGTGGATATCAGCACTTTGTATTCGAATCTCTTAGCTATAAGTTATTCACTAGTCATCATTTGTAACAGAAAAATATATTCACTGTAAAACTGAATAAAAACTAACTTAAAAGGATAAAAAGACTATTTTAAAAGGGTGTTGACATCCCTTTGTGAAAGTCACACAGAGACTGAAAAACAAGAGAATGGATAAATAAATTAGACTTAATTTGATAGAAAAACTTTTTTTCTTTTGTTGCTTTATTTATCACTCTGGGATGAAATCATGTGAAAGGAGGTTAAATGCTAGGCGTAAAGAGTTTTTAATCAGTGGAGTGGCATAACAGAACTTTAGTAGAAGCCTCGTGGCAACCCATTACCGATTAGTTTTCTGTCTAATCTGACACAGGATGTCATCTTACCGGCTGTCAAATCTGACACACCTATCAATAAATAAAAAAAAAAAAACTATTTAGGGTGATCATACGGAAATAATCTCAACAAGTAAATAAGGCCAAGCACGAGGTGTGACCTGAAATAAAACTGGGTTTGTAATTTGAAAGTGGTGGCACTTACTGAAGATCTCCCTACTGAATGCAGATATCAATTTCAACGGTATTACCGCTTCTGTAAAAATTCTTGGAATTTTTTCCGCAAAGGTACGAATCTTCTGCGTATTTAATAAGACGTCTTCAATTGAGTCAAATCCCACCCCTTTCAGAGTTAATTTTAGTCTACAAAACTTGCAAAAGTCGACATGAATCAAGCTTGATAAATGGGGGGGGGGCTAATAAAAGAGCATAAATGTTGAGCATAAATCTAATTTTTCTCTATCCCGAGGGTAAACCTTTTATTGCCGAATGAAGATGCTGAAGGACTCTATGTCCACCCAATAACGGCTAATATACAATGTGTAATGCCTGCAGAACTGAAGAAAAACATTGTCTTCACGCTCAGGCGACTTTTGTGCATTTTTTGGTCGTATAAATTTGGTCTTCCCTTGAGAAGATTGTTCAGATGCATTTTCACTGTGTGTATTTCTCCAAGACATTCGGGTTATTCGACTATTGACTGCAACAAGGATACCATATATCCTCAAAACTGATGATCTTATACTTTTTCTGCCTTGAAAACTTTTATTCATGAATCAAATTAAATGTAGTATATGTCAATTTTGCAATGGTTTCTGAAGGTATGGGGAGAGCATTAAAACCTAAACATTGATATTGGACAAGATACTTGGAAAGATCTAATTCTTTTCGAGAAAGTTAGGAATAAAATGAGGTGTTCAGCCGTAGTGTTTTAGCTACTGATATTTTTTACCAAGCTCAGAAATTGATCATAATGGAGCTACCTCCTGAAAGCAATCCCTCTATATTAGATGGCCAGCCCTTATTTCAGACTGTTGTACACCACCTAGATCAAGAACATCGTGACAGATAATCAAGTATTGCTCAGGATATCTACAAAGCTTTACTGGAGAAAATAGATGCTTGGTTTACAAGCCTAGAGAGGATTCCTAGCAATTAACCA
>NC_088866.1:10821035-10894798 GCF_032884065.1 Artemia franciscana
AATTGCTGCAAAAACTTGAACATTACAGTGAGAACATGAAAATTGAGAAGCTCAGTAAGCATGAATTTAAAAAAGAAGTACACAATCTAGCTCAATGTAATGTGTTGAATGTGCTACCAAGAGAGCTGAAAAATAAAAAAAAATCTGTCTTTTCAATGATGAGTGCTGTCGCTGATGCTGTAGCAACTAAAAGTTATTCAAGTTGGTTTCTGTGGCACCAATTTCGAAAATCCCCATTTTACTTTCGTAAACCAAATAGTAATGTATTTGATAAGTTTGTTCTTTTCATTATTGTAACATATCCTAATACGTCTTGCAAAGAAAACAAACGTCCCCTCTGAAAATCTTTCCTCACTTAGGGGTAAAATTGCATGAGCAGCTCAAGTATCTCTTCCGCCAGCATAATTTGTAGTAGCAGAGGTAAGCACCGCCAACAGATAATCTACAACGCTGTCTCAACGAGCTCAAGCCACTTTCTGGACTTTGTGTGAAAAAGCACTTTTTGTCAATACAGAGCAAATTTCAAACGCTCTTAAATCTATCATAACTTTAAAGGTCTTTAATAGAATATATATACATATTTCTAAGAAGGACCAATCTGCTTAAATTGGGAAAAGCTCCTAGCAAGCTCTAGTCAAAAGAGCCTCAACTTTTCCCTCCAATCATAAAGATCAAATTTCTTGCTTGGCTCTGACACCAATAATGTTCAATTTGTTTATTTTTTTTATCAACTATTTACTTGACGTATTTTATATTGATATAATTTTGCAACTAAATGAAAAAAAGAATGTACATTTTTTTCAAATGTGCGTAAAAGGTGACATTAAAACTTAAAACAAACAGAAATTATTCCATGCATGAGGGAGGTTGCATCCCCTCCCTCGACCCCCACCCATGGTACTTTAATCTCATAGCACTATGTTGGAATAATTTATGAGTGTACTTGTACTTGAGCAGGCACTCTTGAAGTGTTGAGGAGAAAAATCCAAACTTTCTTGGTTGCATTGGTAGCTGCAGCCTAGTAAAGAACATATTGTAAGAACCGGGGCTTGAAGATGAGGCAGCCACCCTCATATCCAGAATAACGTTAACCTATGAAAAATACGATCCGTGAAGCTCAATTTATTTTGGATTACCAGTGCCCGGATTAGGATAACTCTTTTTATCAGCATAAAAATTCTGTCTCCTTTAATTTCCACATAAATTAGTATAGAATGCTCATTTGGAAACTAACTTTCTGCTGTTTATAAGGAAAACACCAATGTAAAACTTAAAAAAAATGTATTATATGCATCATCATCATCATCATCGTAATTTATTTATACTAAAAATAAAACAAACAAAAACGAGCGGGAAAGACACAAAACTAGTCCTCAGGAGCAACTTTGTGAAGAAACAATACATCAGAATATTCAATTTTTGTGCTGCTTCTCAGCATAGAAACTAAACAAATTTAAGCGCTTATTTTGTCTCTGAGCTAACTTAGAAATTCAGCTAACATGAAAACTGGCCACCTGTAGATCTGGAAGGCCTATTCTATCATTTTTCCACTTGTTACAGAGAGTGTGAGGATGACTTATCATTATCAATGTACTAAGCCATCATTGATGAGTAGAATCGCAACCAATAACCAGTGATGAAACCTGGCTGGCAATTCATTTCATGCAAACCATTTTTTAAAAAGCCCCATCAGTGTTAAAAACCGGTTAGTGTCATACCCGGTTATCTCATCTGTCTGTTCATTATCATTAGATGGTGTGGTTTCGTTCTTGGAAGGAGGGTAATGATTACCACGGAGCTATACTATAAAACGCTGAAAAAAAATGAAGAAGGAGTATGCAAAACAAAAGACATGGCCAAGAGACTTCTAGGACAGTTCAGGTGGAACATTTTCAAACACCCGCTATACAGCACGGCTTTCGTTACGAGGAAGAGCTGAAAGATGGGATCACGGATTGACTCAAGACACAGGTGGCAGGATTTTACAATAATTCAGTTTTGAAGAAGGTAGAGGGATATGATAATTATTTTCAAGTGTTTGGTATTTTTGTCGTAAAGTAAAGTATTTACGTAGTTTTCATGTGTAAATTCGTAATATTTTTATTGTTTTGTTGTGTATTTATTTAATTTCAATCTTTGTTTTAGCTTTTCTCTCATCCACTAGCTTCGTTTCTATTTTAGACGAACAGCTGACGTCCGCTCTGTTGGATATTCTGAATTGTTCAGCCTATCAAGAGAAGATGTCCTATCAGCTATGAAAGATTACCCGGAAGCAAGGGTATGCATATCCTTTAAATACCTTTGCTCTAACCTTCCACTATACTTTCCATAAGACAAAATATAATATATGTGTGGTACTAGAGGAATCCATAGTCCAATAATCAGAAAAAGAAACAGGAAATTCAACAAAAGGAACCAGCCAAAAAAATACATACATTCATTTTGTTGGAAAGCAAGGTTTTATCAAAAGTATAGAGAGCTGGCAAAAAAAGTAAGACAAATTTATGTTAAATTACCCAAGAAAAAATTAGTCTTAGGCTAAAAACAAACGTTAACTGACCTTATTAGTTTCTAAATTAATTTATCATACATGGTGGGTTTAATAATTCCAAATAAAGTCAATTTTAAAAAGAATAACAAACTAGAAAACTTCCACATATAGCCTATGGTTATATATGGCCCCCTTGGGGAAGAACTGGGACACAATCGTGGCAGAATTGATTATTTCATTTCAAAAGGCCATTGAATAGGGAATAAAATAGTGTATACTTTTTTTTTTATGTGATTTCTGTTCTATAAGCCTAATTAACCAGTGATTGTCTATTTTATAATCCACACTCCCTGTGTAATTACCAGCTAAAATTTTGGAATAATTTAACCATATTGACATAAATTACACCTCTGAAGAGATTCTGCCTGTTAAGTTCAGTACTTTTTTTGAGCATCCCGTCTTCTGCTAACATATACCTATGCCTGCTTATCCAAAGCCCTCGAAGTTTCAAATCGCAGAAACTGCGGCTAAAATTCGTATATCTATATGAAGACACGCTTTTTCCTTTCTACTTGTTTATCTATAATAAAAAAATCACATTCGTGAGAATAGTGCTCCAGTTCCCATTTGCTGAGAATAATGGTTCAAAATTGGGGGCATGATGTATTAAATGAATGACAGGTGTTGACGATATTTGTCAACACGATTCAGTAGTTATTCCAAATATTCATGTGTTGAATGTTGAAAATGATTCGAAAATTAAACACAATTAAACTGGAGGATCCGGCAGTATATTTGTAAACCATTTAAGAAATTGAGCGGCAATTGTTTCTTCACATCTTGCTAGGTTATTTATGCGAACTTTAGTCATGGGATAATTCCTGAATCTTCAATTGCGGTTATATTGATTCCAAAACTGCTTGTTCATCTACTTCTTTTTCTGACTAGAACTTCTTCCACAGACAATGAAACAGGCAGCCATCAGTTCACCTATGGGAAAAGTCTTTCAGTGGAGAATATAATTTTCACTCTAAGTACTATTACTGAAAATGATTGGTCATTTTCTATATCTTTTTACGCTTATCGTGTTGATGTGTAATAAGCATTCGAAAGTATCAGCCATTTGAAATGGCATAATATTTTTCAAGATCGTCGTATTTCGCCACTTTATCTTAAATTGGTTTCTTGGTTGAACAAACAATGATTGTTGACCCACCCGAGGTTCCGAATTGAGTCTATCTTATTCTGCAGAAAACCGGTGTTTGCCAAGATGGTGTTTCGTCTCTGCTTTCCTTTCCTTGGTTTATTGACGTCCATAAACACCTCAATGCCATGTTGACAAAGCCTGAATAAAAATGTGTGCTATGCTGATGATCGCGTTATATCAGTTACTTGTTTCACTGCTATTAACGTGTTAAGTCACATCTGTGAGGGTTTTGCTCTAGATTATAATGTTTTATACAATTTTTCTAAGACTAGGTTTGTATTATTTACCTTCAAAACTGTTTGATGCCCCCATTCCACATATAAAATTATGTGGATACATCCTTACATTTGTAAATGAGTTAAGTTACCTAGGTTTAATATTTAATGAGTAGGCTAATTGCTTGACAATGTTCACCTTTGCCATTCTCTGATGTTAGTGTCAAACAGTTCGTGGTAACGAACTGTAGTAAGGAGCGACCCGGCTCAATATTAACCAAAACTCTAAAAAATGGAATTTTTGGAATGATACCAATAGCTACATCAAAAGAATTGCATTTTAATGCTGGTTTTAAATATATAAGTTTCATCAAGTTTAGTCTTGCCCATCAAAAGTTACGAGCCTGAGAAAATTTGCGTTATTTTGGAAAATAGGGAGAAACACCCCCTAAAAGTCATAGAATCTTAACGAAAATCACACCATCAGATTCAGCGTATCAGAGAACCCTACTGTAGAAGTTTCGAGCTCCTATCTACAAAAATGTGGAATTTTGCATTTTTTGCCAGAAGGCAGATCACGGATGCGTGTTTATTTGTTTTTTTGTTTTTTTTTCCCAGGGGTGATCGTATCGACCCAGTTGTCCTAGAATGTTGCAAGAGGGCTCATTCTAACGGAAATGAAAAGTTCTAGTGCCCTTTTTAAGTGACCAAAAAAATTGGAGGGCACCTAGGCCCCCTCCCACGCTAATTATTTTCCCAAAGTCAACGGATCAAAATTCCGAGATAGCCATTTTATTCAGCGTAGTAGAAAAACCTTATAACTATGTCTTTGGGGACGACTTACTCCCCCACAGTCCCCGTGGGAGGGGCAACAAGTTACAAACTTTGACCTGTGCTTACATATAGTAATGGTTATTGGAAAGTATACAGGCGTTTTCAGGAGGATTTTTCTGGTTGGGGGGAGGGGTTGCGAAGAGGGGGATATTCTGGGGGAACTTTCCATCGAGAATTTGTCATGGGAGAAGAAAATTTCTATGAAGGGAGAGCAGGATTTACTAGCATTATTTAAAAAAAAAACAATTAAAAAATAAATATGAAAAAGCTTTTTAAGCTGGAAGTAAGGAACAGCAATAAAACTTAAAACAAACAGAAATTAATACCCATATGAGGGGCTCATCTCCTTCTAATACCTCGCTCTTTACGCTAAAGTATTTTTAGTAATTTCAACTATTTATTCTACGGCTTTTGTGATTCAGGGGTCATTCCTAATAAATTGGGATAAAATCTAAGCTATAGTGTAAAGAGCGAGGTACTGACGAAGGGGCGAATCCCCTCATATCTATCTATCTATATAAAAATAAGTTGTCTGTCTGTGGATCTGTGGATCAGGTGACGTCATGTTTCTGTGTCGGCTGACGTCATGAAATTAGTTGTCGTCATTTTTGCTTTGACGGTGACGTCATTAACGGTATTTGAACGCAAAACCGCGCAGTTAGATGAAAATCCACCTGGACAGCGAGAGTCAAAACATATCAAAACTGAAAATGATAGCGATGATGATTGGGTTTGTGATTTTGACTTGGATAAGGTCATCAATGCCTACCAGATTTAAGTTAAAAAAACAAAGGTTCGTCGATATGTACTTCATAGTGACGCTGAAAAATAAAGAAGAAAAAGAAAACTGAAAAAAGAAAAAAGGTAAAAAACTAAAAAAAAACTAAAAAGAAAAAACACTCAAAGAGAAATTACAGACCGGGACACAAATGACGACCGAGACAGAGGGAATATAAGTGACGACCGGGAACCTCAAAGAGAAATTACAGACTGGGACACCGGACACAAATCACGACCGGGACACAGGGAATATAAATGACGACCGGGACACAGGGACACAACTACAACGGGGACGCCGGGGGTACAGGCGGGATATATAAATGACGACCGGGACACAGGGATTGTTCAAATAGAAATTACAGACCGGGACACCGGGACACAAATGACGACCGGGACACCGGGACACAGGGAATATAAATGACGACCGGGACACTCAAAGAGAAATTACAAACTGGGACACCGGGACACAAATGACGACCGGGACACAGGGAATATAAATGACGACTGGGACACAGGGACACATCATTAGAATAATGAGGTATAGATCTGAATACGGATTGTTTTTCCCATGGACAATTATATGTTGCATGTTCAAGAGTCAGTAAACCTGACAATCTATTTATATGCACAGACAATGGGACAGCGAAGAATGTTGTATATTCGCATGTTTTACGTAGTTAAAAACATATATTTATATCTATCTCTATTCACAGGTGGGACACAGGGACACAACTACAATGGCGCGTAACTAATATGGCGCATAACGACTTACGCGCGCGGGGGGGCTTGGGGGGCGCGAAGCGCCCCACCAACTAGGTGTTGGGGTGGCGCGAAGCGCCACTCCAACAGCTAGTATGTAATAAAAACATGAGAATACAAAAGTTCTTTACGTAAGCTAATTTATAAGTTACGTAAATCTTTTACCAATAAAAAGATTTGTAAAAAATTAAAAGTTCTAGTTGGCTTTTTAATTAACCAAAAAATCGGAGGGTAACTAGGCTTCGTCCCCCCTCTTTTTTTCTCAAAATCATTCGATCAAAATTATGAGAAAGCCATTTAGCCAAAAAAAAATAATATGCAAATTTCGTTTTGATTATTCCTCTGCGGAGAGCCAAAATCAAAACATGCATTGATTCAAAAACGTTCAGAAATTAAATAAAAAAAACAAGTTTTTTTAACTGAAAGTAAGGAGTGACATTAAAACTTAAAACGCACAGAAATTACTTCATATATGAAAGAAGCTGCTTCCTCATCAACGCCCCGCTCTTTCCGCTAAAGTTTTTTACTGTTTTAAAAAGAAGAATTGAGAGAAAGAGTCAAACTTTAGCGTAAAGAACGGGGTGCTGATGAGGAAGCAGCCTCTTTCATATACGAAGTAATTTCTGTGCGTTTTAAGTTTTAATGTCGCTCCTTACTTTCAGTTAAAAAAACTTGTTTTTTTTTTTATTTAATATCTCAAAGGAACTCTACTGCTACATCGGTTTTTAACTGCTCAGTAGAGGCCAAGAACTTTATCTAGCCTACTGCACCAGTATTAAATATATTAAATAACAATAAATTAATTTAAATTAATAACAATAAATTAAATAACATCAACTGTATATAGATCTTATTGTGAAGGAAGAACTGCACCAGTATTAAATAAATTAAATAACAATAAATTAATTTAAATTAATAACAATAAATGAAATAACATCATCTGTATATAGATCTTATTGTGAAGGAAGAACTGCACCAGTATTAAATAAATTAAATAACAATAAATTAATTTAAATTAATAACAATAAATGAAATAACATCATTTGTATATAGATCTTATTGTGAAGGAAGAACTGCACCAGTATTAAATAAATTAAATAACAATAAATTAATTTAAATTAATAACAATAAATTAAATAAAATTAATTGTATATAGATCTTATTGTGAAGTAAGAACTGCACCAGTATTAAATAAATTAAATAATTTATTGTTATTAATTTAAATTAATTTATTGTTATTTGATTTATTTAATACTGGTGCAGCTCTTCCTTCACAATAAGATCTATATACAATTGATGTTATATAATTTATTGTTATTAATTTAAATTAATTTATTGTTATTTGATTTATTTAATACTGGTGCAGCTCTTCCTTCACAATAAGATCTATATACAATTGAGGTTATATAATTTATTGTTATTAATTTAAATTAATTTATTAATTTAAATAAAACCCATTAATTTTATTTATTAATTTAATTTAAACACCAGTATTATATAAATTAAATAATAATAAATTAATCTAAATTAATAACAATAAATTAAATAACATCAATTGTATATAGATCTTATTGTGAAGGAAAAACTGCACCAGTATTAAATAAATTAAATACCAATAAATTAATTTAAATTAATAACAATAAATGAAATAACATGAATTGTATATAGATCTTATTGTGAAGTAAGAACTGCACCAGTATTAAATAAATTAAATAACAATAAATTAATTTAAATTAATAACAATAAATTAAATAACATCAATTGTTTATAGATCTTATTGTGAAGGAAGAACTGTACCAGTATTTTCAGCTTGTTTCTTGATTGTTGTCACACTATTCATCATTTACATGAACTTAAAGTAGTATACACTTATACCGAGGATTTCCATAGTGTTTCATTTATTTTACGAAACAACAAAATTAGCAGCCAGCAGTTGTGATTTCGAATAGGTTCAATTTTCTTCGGTTCGAAAATTAGCAAGCTTCTGCCCAAACTAGAGATCCATCAGGACCCTAACCACAGAGGTGCCATTTGGGGGGGTCAGCCCACCCCAGATTTTCCAGGGGGACCCAAGCTTCCACCAAAAAGGGCCCTTTGCCGGCCATAATAATCCATTATGTCCAACATAATCCATTCTGTCCAATTGATTTGAAATTACTGCACGCCTATTAACCAAAGAGCGTAATTACTTGACGACCCTTGGGGTAATTACGCTATTTGCTATTAATCATTGTAAACTTTGAAAGTAGGTAAGATACATAATAAAATTATCTAGTTCTGTCCAGTGCCCATTTCCTAAATGATTACACAGCACGAAGTGAGTTGGGGGGGGGGACAAGATAGAGTTCATGCCCGCCCCAAGATTTGGTCCAAATGGTGCCTCTGCCTAACCAGGTACCAAATCACCGACTTCAACTTCACAAGCTTAAAGACTCGATTCTGGAATTAAAACAGCCACAATATGTAAATGACGTTAGTCGAAGAATATAACACTAGTCAAGAACATCTGAATTAACCGTCAGTGAGAAAGTACATTTTGTAAATAGACTTCTTTTGAGATTATCCATTGTGACTTAACCTTGTTCTAATTAAACCTATTAAACTCACCTTACTTAACTCGCAGAAAATAAACATCATCTTGCTATTCTAAAACTTCCTTTGGGCCATCCACAGCAACTCAACCCTCATTTTATTCATTCATATTTAATACTGCTTCATTTAACTCCAACCCAACCATCTCAATTTTCTGCAACTCTGCCCCAGTTATATCTACCCCAACTAACTCAACTCCATTCAATTCAATCCCAGCACAACCTTGATAAAGCTAATTATCTGAAATTTAACCCTATGTGACTCAAAACCTTTTAGCTCAACCCTCTGCAGCTCAGTCCCCACAATTCAACCAAACCCTTCCTGATACACCTCAATTTCTTCTGGACCAATCCCTATTAATTCAACTAAGAAACTGGACAATACATCTTTTATTGCAGGTGGTTATAATTTATTTTGGATTTTGTTATCTTTAGTCATTAATTAATTGTTTTGTGAATGTTTCTTATTTTTTCCCCTTTAAGAGACTTGAGCTACAAGCTTCATGGCGCTTAGACACCAGAATTTTTGTAGTACAAATTCGGCCCCTGAAACAACAAGTCCTACGCGGACATTTTGCCATCGAATATGAGTCAGCCAGCTATCAAAGTTTATAGAATGTTAATTTCAGATAAATGAGGTTGATGTTCACTAGGTTGGGGTGAATGGTGTTTAGCTGCAAGGGGTTTGATTGAATAAGGCTAAGTTTACTTAGTTTTCTTTGCATGCATTTGCGTTGAATGGGTTTCTGGTTGCATTAGGGTGATTGCAGTGGGTGCTAAGTTGCATAGGAATGCGGTGAATAGCTCTTGAGCTGAATGAGGATAAGCATGAAGGTTAAAGGTTGAGGTGCATAGGGTATATTTAAATGGAAACAAGTTAAATACGACGGAGTTGTATTGTTGTCTAATTGAACAGGGTTTCAATTAAAAGATAGTTGAGTTAAAAGGGCTAAGTTGAACAGAATAGAGTCAACTACGACAGGAAATTAATTCGTTTATTTATTTCTTTTAATTTCTTATTTTATGTTGCTATTTAGCAAAAAAGAAATAAAAGACATAGCAAACTATTTCATACGGCAAACTTCCTAGTTCACTTGGTCAGCACTCTATCTCCTATCCTTCTGCTATACCCTTCCTACTTCTATGTGAGGCTTGCATCTTTTTCCGCGGGCTTTACTAGCATTTCTGCCTATTCTCACAGCAAAATATCTAAGTTGAAATATATTGTAGATATAATGAATATGGAATCATTCGCTTTGAATTGTAAACAAAGAACTAGTAAGTAAGAAACTTGCACGGGACTGGTAGGAAACTACCATAGAAATCGAAAGGAGATTTCAATATAAAAGAACACTTTTAGTCCCTCTTAGAAAAGAATTCATGTTACTTTTTAAGGAAGTAGAAGTCTAAGGAACAAAGGAAAGATGGGAATTCCCTATCAATGAGCTGCTCAATAAATTTGGCTGGATCACTTTGTCTGGACATGTCCATAGCTAAATTATACCAAGGTCCTTTTTTATCATAGCTACTTTAAAAAACACAGTTTTTCCACGAAAACATCAAATCTATCACCTGGGCCGAGCCCCAATTAGCTTACACGGTACTACCTAAAAGCAAAGTTTTTCTTAAATGAAAATAAAGAGTGACGCTTGAAATCAAAACGAACAGAAAGCGTTCTATATATTAGGTGGGCTGTAGGGTTTGTTTACTTTGGTGGTAAGGGGGCGTGTGTACTTAAGGATCACAGTCTCCCTCATGCAAGGGTCATTTTTTTATTTGAGGTTTGAACTTCGCTTTCTAAGTTCCTTTCAATAAAACTATATTCTTTAAAATTTCTGGTTGTTTATAATACCATATTCAGGACTATGAAAAGGGCTATATCAGACTTATTATATTCATTGTATTATATTCAAATGAGGACCACATTTCTTCATTTCCCATTCCGTAGGTTAACTTTCTTTTTTCTTTCCCTGAACACAAGCTTATTTACGGGTCCTAGCTTTAAATAGTGAATTTTGAGTTTTTCCAAAAGTGAGGAAGATTACCACCCCTATAAAACCCACTTCCCCCCCTTCTACTAAGATGTTTACTGATACCCATCCCTGAATTCCCCTTTTATTTTGTTTGTATGATTATACTCAGTAACCGACACACTAAAAACATAAGCTTATTCCCCATGTTTAAGGGGAAATGTACCGCCGCGCAATATTTCTTCTTCTGAAATTGAAAGACTGTATAAACGTATTTATGATAGTTTCAATTCGATTAATTATCTTATAACTATTGCTCGATAGCTCCTTAACTATGTTCGAGAAAAATTAGTGTTTTCCAGCACAAAATGGTGTGCGCTTTTTTATTGCAACAAGAATGTCAGAATTTTGTTATTCTTTTTCAAATGGCCACCGTGTTTTTGAAAAATTCGAAAGTTGATATTTTCATATGCAGGGGCTTGGAGTCTATAGGATATAGCCTAAACTCTATGGTCTTCTTGGTTGCCAAATTGATTTTTAAAATTCCAGAAGAACTAAAACCCTCTTTGGGGACCTTTCCTCAATTTTCTTCTAAAATTGTGTAAATTACTTTATATTAATAACTTTTTATTGGCAGATTTTGTTGGGTAAATCATTTTGATGGATTTTGATATATTCCACAAACAGTGTGTTATGCGTGCCCTATAAGTTACTCCTTGTTTTAATATAGGAGCCCCCCTTACGAAAATCAAAATTAAGTTGTAAAAATTCAGAAATTCATTGACTTGCAAAGCCTTTAATGTTTGGATAGCTCAGGGACGAGTTACGACAATGTTTTTTAAAGGAGTATCGCTTTTCTTCTCTAATGGCCAATCGCTAAGTCAGTAAATTTACCCATAAAAGTGTAGGCTTGACTAGATTTACTTTAATCTTTATTTTCATTCTTTCTTTTATACAATATGTTTCTGACTTCCTTTATGAAGGAAAATAATCACGATGTGTCGGGTGATCCTCGCATATATTTATGGTATTTTACTACAACTGTATAAGTTTATCCTTTGTGCTAGAATATTAGAAAATTCAGTGAGAGGGAAAAAAAGTAGAATTTGATTTAAGTTTGGATAAAATGTTGAATACCGGTAGTTGCGATAATGTTTTCCATCCGAAGTAGAGATATTCTGCAAGGTTTTGAATGATTTGGTATTGCCAATACCAAAGGTATTGTTGGGTACTTCTTCCCGCTACACCTTCTGTGTTTATACCCGTTCTTCCTTCACAATAAGATCTATATACAATTGATGTTATTTAATTTGTTCCATATCTTACAGGAGCTACTCCAATCAATGGGAAAGAAAAGATTAGCTGAGGCCAAAAGAATTGCAAGTCAACACAAGAAGAAAGCTGAGGCAAAAGCGTCGGGTGCTTCAAAACTTCTACATGATGTTAAGGGCTTTAAAGATGTTATAACAAAGACCAAAATATTTACAGTCAAGTAGGTTTCTCTCTTTTTTTGTAACGTTTACGATAAGGATTACAAACTGTCTAAGTAAAAATACAGAAATGCAGTAAATGCATTAGAAAGGCGGTAAAGTGCGTACTTCACCGCTGTCTAAATAAAGAGCCATGTCCGTCCAGGTTTTACTGTATTCAGAGCAAACTACTGCTTCCGCAGCCATTTTTTTCTTTTCTCGTGATCAAGCAGTATGCACCTCCACTGTGGTAAGATGTTTAGACTCAAAATTTTCCTTGGGTGTGGAAAACGTGAAACAGGACAAAAGAGGTTCCATTGAAGAACGTATAACTTCTGGTAGTTTAAAGGAAAGGCGTTTTTTCCTCATGTAGGTAATGTCAAAACAGAACTATCCTAACTGGGAAAGTATTCTTTTCAGAATAAATTTATGTCGTGCATCTACAGAATATCAAATATCTATGAGAATCGGGTAACAAAATTCTGTATCTCATCTAGATCTCTTTGAATTTTGGAAAAGTAAATTTCAAATGCCAAGTTCCAAATTTTTCGGCTGTTTTCTGAGTCTTTTGGATTGATGGCTCTTTTGTATTGATTAATTTTTAAAATATCTTTCTCTGTAAAGCAAGTCCTCCAAAGAAAAGTAGAGCACTACATTAAACCAAGAATGAGCAGAAATAAAGTCAAAATGTAAAACTACAGCAACTCATTATCAATAATTAAATGAAATTCACAACGAATGAAAATTAGAATAAGTAACCAAATCACACTCAAAACGAGCAGAAACTAAAATGAGTAAGGCTGACCCCCCCCCCCCACCAAGGCTACTAAACACCAGAAGATAATTTTTACTTTACTAAAAACGATCCTTCTTTCGAGCTCAATGTTTCCATCTTTTATGATAATGAAAACAATGATTAAAAAAACATCACGGGGGGCGTGAGCTCTACACATTTTAGTTTCAGGTCGTTTTGAGTTTGACTTGGTTATTTGTTCTAATTTCCGTTCCTTTTGGGTTCCATTAATTAATTGATGGTGATTAGACCTTTAGACCATGCTGAACAAGATGGCAATCTCAAATTTTGGTTGCATATGGGGAATGAATGGGTGAGGGGGGCTGTCTGCCCTCCAATCACTTTTGACTCATACAAAGGGCAGTAGTACTTTAAATTTTCAACTGAATGAGCTACTTTCGAGGTTTCCATGACAACTTCTTTGATATGACGGGCTTTGGTGATAAAAATAAAACATTGTACCCACATCTTTTTTGCAGAACAATATGGGTTTTGCAGAATAAAGCGCTTCGAGTTTTATGCGGTGTTGGTTTTAAAGACTCGGTACAAAAGAGGTATATAAATCGCAAAATCTTGCCTTTAGCAGGACTTATTACTTTTTATCGAAGCCTGTTTATATATAAATATTCTCAAATTTTTTACCAAATATGCTTTAAAAGTATGTTTGAATTAGGAAGTGATATTCATACACATATTGCGAGACAGTCCAATATAATTCGTCGCCCGCTTGCTATTACTCGTAGACCTCAATTTTCTATTCGGCATCTAGGACCCCATGCATGGAATTATTTACCTACGATTTTGAGAAACATGGATAATTTTCCTGAATTTTGGCGAGAATTAAAGCCATTTTGCCATTAATATTTATTATAAATATATTTTGCCATTTTGCCATTTTTCCATATTTATATTTTGCCATTTTGCCATTTTTCCATATTTATATTTTGCCATTTTTCCATATTTATATTTTGCCATTAATATTTATTATAAATATATTTTGCCATTTTTCCATATTTGTATTTTGCCATTTTGCCATTTTTCCATATTTATATTTTGCCATTTTTCCATATTTATATTTTGCCATTTTGCCATTAATATTTATTATAAATATATTTTGCCATTTTTCCATATTTGTATTTTGCCATTTTGCCATTTTTGCATATTTATATTTTGCCATTTTGCCATTTTCCATATTTATATTGTACCATTTTGCCTTAATATTTATGGTTTTGATAGCTGAGTGGACCTCAAGTGGAGCCATGATGTTGGTCTTGTTTTAGGCGATACTGGTCAAGCGGTTTTAGTTTCTTTTTGTTTTGTCTCTTTTGTATTGTAATCCCGTATCGATTTAAATGCAGAGTAATTGAATATAATTTTCTCTTTTTCTTTTCTTTTCTTTTTTCTTTTCTTTTCCTTTTCTATTCTTTTTTATTTCCCTCTCCTTGTTCGTATTGTTTTTATTTGTATGTGTACTGGGGTTGTGAGCCCAAACAAGCTTTGCTTTGGACCATTTGCTTGTTTTGTTTTGTTTATTTGTATTAATAAACCCATTTTTATTCTCTCATCATCGTTCTTTACTTAGGTAGCGCTATTGTGCTGTATATGATTAAAGAAAAAAAAACTAATTTTTTTAACTGGAAGTAAGGAGCGATATTAAAACGAACAGAAATTACTCCGTATATGAAATGGGTTGTCCCCTCCGCAATCCTTCGCTCTTTACGCTAAAGTTTTTAATTGTTTTAAAAAGTAGAATTGTGGCAAACAGTAAAACTTTAGCGTAAAGAGCGAAGGATTGCGGGGGGGACAATCCATTTCATATACGGAGTAATTCCTGTTCGTTTTCATTTTAATGTCGCTCCTTACTTTCAGTTATAAAAACTAGTTGTTTTATTTAATTTCAGAACGTTTTTGAAATTAATGCATGTTTGATTTTGGCTCTCCGCATATAAATTGTTATATTGAATTTTGCATATTAATTCTTTTTTTTTGGCTAAATGGCTTTTTCTTAGTTTTGATCGGACGATTTTGAGAAAAGGGGGTGGGTCTAATTGCCCTCCAATTTTTCGGTTACTTAAAAAGGCAACTAGAACTTTTAATTACTAACGAACATTTTTATTAGTTAAAAATATAAGTAACTTGAGAATTAACTTACGTAACAAACCTTTATATTCTTATATTTTCATTATGTATATGAGGGGGTTTGTCCCCTCGTTAATACCTCGCTCTTTACACCAAATCTTAAGTTTTGTCCCAATTCTTTAAGAATGACCCCTGAATCAGAAAGGCCGTAGAATAAATAGTTGAAATTACTAAAAATACTTTAACATAAAGAGCGAGGTATTTATCTCCTCCTAAATACCTCGCTCTTTATGCTATTAAATAAAAAAAACAAGTTTTTTTAAATGAAGGTAAGGAGTTTGAAGCTTCTCCATGGATATATTCTCCCACGTAACGCCCCCCCCCCCTCGACTCTCTCCCCTAAACCAAAAAAATCCTCCTGAAAACGTTACTATATGTAAACACAGGTCAAAGTTTGTAACTTGCAGCCCATCTCACGGGGACTGCGGGGGAGTAAGTCGTCCCTAAAGACATAGTTATTAGGTTTTTCGACTAAGTTGGATAAAATGGCTATCTCAATTCGGATCAAATTTTGATCCGGTGACTTTTGGAAAACGATGAGCGTGGGAGGTGGCCTAGGTGCCCTCCAATTTTTTGGTCACTTAAAAAGGGCACTAGAACTTTTAATTTCCGTTAGTATGAGCCCTCTCGCAACATCCTAGGACCACTCAGTCGATATGATCACCCCCGAGGGAAAAAAACAAAAAAAAAACAAACAAATAAACACGCATCCGTGATCTGTCTTCTAGCAAAAAATGCAAAATTCCACATTTTTGTAGTAGGAGCTTGAAACTTTTACAACAAGATTCTCTGATACGCTGAATCTGACGATGTGATTTTCGTTAAGATTGTATGACTTTTAGGGGGTGTTTCCCCCTATTTTCTAAAATGAGGCAAATTTTCTCAGGCTCGTAACTTTTGATGGGTATCATTGATCTTGATGAAGCTTATGTATTTAAAATCAGCAATAAAATTCGATTCTTTTGATGTAACTATTGGTATCAAAATTCCATTTTTTAGAGTTTCGGTTACTATTGAGCAGGGTCGCTCCTTGCTACAGTTCGTTACCACGAACTGTTTGATTGCAGTATTGCTGTTAAAGGAACGCAAGACGACGCGAGCTTTCTTATACGAAACCTTATTATATACGTAACTTTTTTTCTAAAGAAGGTACAACATTTTTTCAACCTTGTAGACAGGTCTTGCTAAGAACAGAAGCTGACACTGATTTTCAAGAAATAAATTTCCTTCCTAGACTTTTTTTTTATTTTGAAGTTTTGATTTTACAAATTTCATGCATTTTCTTAAGCAAAAGGTCCTAGCTTTGAAATTAAGCTTCTTAGAAATAAAATAACTTTAAATACTGACAGAACTTCATAATACCCCTTGCAAGAATGGAGCAAAGTTTCTGCACCTCTCTATCTAGGGGGGGGGGGTATGCTGTAAATCCTGATTTCTAAGCACACAAGTAATTGTCTTATTATGGTTTAATCATATTTTACACGTTTTATCCCATGAAAAGTAAGTAAGAATACATGCACTGTTCTACATCCAGAACAGTCAAACAGTTCGTGGTAACGAACTGTAGTAAGGAGCGACCCGGCTCAATAGTAAACGAAACTCTAAAAAACGGAATTTTGATGCTAAAAGATATATCAAAAGAATCAGATTTTTATGCTGATTTTAAATATATAAGTTTCATCAAATTCAGTCTTTGTCATGAAAAGTTACGAGCCTGAGAAAATTTGCCTTATTTTGGAAAATAGGAGGTAAAACCCCCTAAAAGTCATAGGATCTTAACGAAACTCACACCATCGTATTCAGCGTATCGGAGAACCCTATAGAAAATTTTAAGGACCAATCTACAAAAATGTGAAATTTCGTATTTTTTGCCAGAAGACAAATCACGGGTGCGTGTTTATTTGTTTCTTTTTTCCCAGTGGTCATCGTATCGACCAAGTGGTCCTAGAGTGTTGCAAGAGGGCTCATTCTAACGGAAAGGAAAAGTTCTAGTGCCCTTTTTAAGAGACCAAAAAATTGGAGGGCACCTAGGCCCCCTCCCACGCTCATCTTTTTCCCAAAGTCAACAGATCAAAATTTTGAGATAGCCATTTTGTTCCGCATAGTCGAAAATCATAATAACTATGTCTTTGGGGATAGCTTACCCCCCACAGTCCCTGGGGGAGGGGCTGCAAGTTACAAACTTTGACCAATGTTTACATACAGTAATGGTTACGGGGAAGTGTACCGACGTTATCAGGGGATTTTTTTGGTTTGGGTGTGGGGTTCAGGGGAGGGGGCTCTATGGGAGGATCTTTCCTTGGACGAATATTTCATGGGGGAAGAGAAATTCAATGAAAAGGGCGCAAGATTTTCTAGCATTACTATTAAAAAAAATGAAAATATAAACATGAAAAAGTTTTTTTTCAGTTGGAAGTAAGGAGAAGCATTAAAACTTAAAACGAACAGAGATTATTACGCATATGAGGGGTTCTAAAAATACTTTAGCATAAAGAGCGAGGTATTTAGGAGGAGATAAATACTTCGATCTTTATGCTAAAAATTTTTTTAAGTAATTTAAACTATTTATTCTACGGCCTTTCTGATTTAGGGGTCATTCTTAAATAATTGGGACAAAACAAGATTTAGTGTGAAGAGCGAGGTATTAACGAGGGGACCAAATCCCTCATATATATAATAAAATATATAAGAATATAAAAGTTTGTTACGTAAGTTAATTCTTAGGTTACATATATTTTTTACTAATAAAAACGTTCGTTAAAAATTAAAAGATATAGTTGCCTTTTTAAGTAAGCGAAAGATTGGAGGGCAACTAGGCCTCTTTCCCCGCCCCTTATTTCTCAAAATCGTCTGATCAAAACTAAGAGGAAGCCATTTAGCCAAAAAAAAAATTAATTTGCAAATTTCATTTTAATAATTTATGTACGGAGAGCCAAAATGAGACATGCACTAATTCAAAAACTTTCAGAAATTAAATAAAAAAAAAAGTTTTTTGAAATGAAAGTAAGGAGCGACATTAAAACTTAAAACGAACAGAAATTACTCCGTATATGAAAGGGGCTTATCCTCCTCGACACCCCGCTCCTTGCGTTAAAGTTTGATTCTTTCTCGCAACTCTACTTTTTAAAACAATAAAAAACTTTAACGTAAAGAGCGGGGTGTCGAGGAGGAAAAGCCCCTTTCATATACGGAGTAATTTCTGTTCGTTTTAAGTTTTAATGTTGCTCCTTACTTTCATTTCAAAAAACTTGTTTTTTTTTATTTAATACACTAAGAAATAATTTTTAAAGTTATCATTGTGCATCGATTTCCTTGACAATTTTTCTCGGCAAAGCAGTGATTTTATTCTTACGCGGATAGACAGTTCTTGGTCTTCTAATAATTAGAGCTGACATTGTTTTCCCAGAAATAAAAGCCCTTTTGTGGTTTTTTCTATTTTGAAGTTTCTATTTTGCCAATTCCCTACCTTTTGTATAAGTGAAATACCCTAGCTTTAAAGACAAAGCTTCTGAGAAATCAATTAACTTCAAATACTCATTAAGCTTCATATTTTCTTTTCGACATCCTACGCAAAACTTTCACAGCTCTTATAAATATTATGGATTTTTCTCTTATAAGTTGCTTCTTTTACTTACAAATATTTTCCAAAGTTTTAATGGTGCATCAAATTATTTTGACATCCTAGACGTACATTATTTCTAGACAAAAGAATTTTTTTTTTTCCTACAGCAGATAGACGGGTCTACATCTTGTAAAAACCTTATCTTACATTAGCTTTGCAGGCATAGAATTTGTTCCTTAAGTTTACAGAATGAACATCTTATATAGGCTCATTAACCGCAGTACCTAGTACCTAGTCCACAATATTTATGACTCTGAAATTCGAATTCGGTCCTTCGGGGCCTGTGATAGTCATTTTTTTAATTAAATATTTACCTTGTCCCATCTTAAATATCTTATTAGAGGGAAACAGCCCCCCCCCTCATGCCCATCAATTTTTAAAACACATCTAATCAGAATTCCGAGATAGCCATTTTGTTTGGTGAAGGTGAAAGGCCTGGAAATTATGTCTTTGACAACTCACATACCTTCTCAAAACCAGAACATGATTTGCACTTTACTGAAAAAAATGGCAGTGGATTTTCAGTTTAGTATACATATACTGATATATGTTCCTTAAAGTTATATATTAATCAAAGTGTATATTAAATTATGTATTATATGTAATTATACATTAAAGTGTATAATCATACAGGTAAAGGCCAAAAACGCGGCTATAGAGCTTGGCGATTGCTTCTCACACACACCACTTTTTTAGAATTTCCTTAACTACATGTTGACCTTACAACGTAAAATATTCATAACGCACCCCTGCATACAGGATACAGTACAATACAAATTCGCTACCCGTGTGATATAGTAGCATGTGTTTTCACGCAATAGTAACCAATTGGTCTCAATTGATGTAACATCGCAAAAGACCTTGACAACGGGGTTTTTTTTCGATGACGTCATATGGATGAGATTGTAGTTAAAGCATGGGAAGGGTATCTTTCAATCGGAAATTGAAAATCTAGAACACTTTAATAGTCAGAAGGGATTTAAGGGTAACCAGCCCACCTTCTTTGCTCTTTTAAGCTGCCTGCCTCCCCTGAAACACCAAGACAGCAGTCAAATCTCAAGGGACTTACTTTATGCAAATTGCTTACAGATAGGTCTTAAAGTGACAAAAATATGGAAGGTTTGATCTTGGACACCCAGCGTCTTGAAATTTTCAGGGACTGTTCTCTTGGTTAAAAGGATTCATGCATTTTGTTGTGGGAGATGGGCTTGGTGAACCGGGACGAGCCAATAACAATTTCATCCTAATGTATCTGAAAGTTGCAGCCAAGGTTCTTGGTCTAAGAGGAATTCTAATTTTCGGGGTGTATCCCCCTCAACGAACAATTGAATGATCAAACTCGCAACCCTTTCTGAGGGTATATCCAATTTTTCGATTATGTAAATATCTCTGCAAATATACTGTAATCAGCGTGAAAAATTTTCTCGATGCATACTATAACGAAATTTTATGCATCCAAAAGGAGGTATTACTGGCAAGGGTCGCTCTTTTGATTAACGTGCACTACCTTGGACTGTGGTTGCTAATCTTGGTCGAAATTCAAATTACATTTTGCGTAGTCAAAATTTGAAAAAAGTAAAAACTTAGCATTTTTTAGCATTTTCTGTGGAAAACCAACACCTTATTATGCTTAAAGCTTATAAAACATTCAAAGACCACATTGAATATTTTTTAAAGGGATCACTACTTATTGAAGTAATATTTATTATAATCCGAGTTCCTTATGTTTTTTTCTTATATAATCTCCTAGTTTTATCCTGGTTTTTCAGTACAAACACTTGTAAAGCTCTTGAAAGACCAATTTTAAGATTAAAAGCCATAAAAAGCAAAAAAGTATCAACAAATTACAGTTAAAAGCAACCGTTCCATTAACTTAGGCATTTTTATCGCTCAGTTAAAGACAAAATAGGCTATAAAATAAAGTTTGTTTTTCTTTGAGATCAGAGTAAGCAACGTTAGTTCCTTGTCATCTGGAGAAGGCATAGATTTGATACAACCTGACCCGAGAATCAATTTTAAACATCTCTTATTATATCCAGAGGCAGGCTGAGGGGAAAATAATATTACCCACTTTTATATGTTTCCAAGTTTTCAGTGTCCTATTTTTCTATAGTCCTACGATATTCATATTTTCATGTAAGGCATAAATTCTACCTATAATTTGATAGCTGAGATGTTTATCCACCTATTAAATTGCATTTATATTTTGAGTTTGGCTTTGAAATTTTTTTTTTTCATTTTTGATATTGGAAAAGGTTGTGAAAACACGCAGATATAAGGAGAATTTTCCTATTCCTTAAACACATTTTAGTTATTCTCTTAGAAAAACTTAGAAACAGTATCATAATTCTGTCAGAGGAGGAAAAGAATAGATCGGAAACTGATAAATCCAATGATATCAGCATCTTGTCCTTTGATGTAAGTTACAGCTTGAGGGTTTTTTTTTTCATATAATTTCTTACTGTATTTTGAATATTTGAATAAAATGTATATTAAATAAAAATAAAAGCAATAATTTCTCTGACTAGCTGGACGATTAAATGCAACTTCATTTGTGTTTTTTTTCGCGAGATATTTTTTCGACATGAAGAAGGAAAGTTTACTTAGAAAATGCAGTTTAGAAATCTAACATACATTTTGACACACTGTAAGCCGTTTGCAATACTACGAGTGTGTTTCAGCTTCAGTAGGGCTATAATCCAAACTTATCTGGCTATAATGTATGTATAAACATATTGTATAGTGTATAAACATATATAATGTATGTATAAACATATATGTATAAACATATTATGTTTGAAGCAACAGCTTCATGCTTGTAATAAGTGAACCAAAGACCATAGAAACCAAAGTGTAAAAATTTGTATTCCAAGAAACTCTTATGTAAGAAACATTCTGAGTAGAATGTTTCATACATACATTTGATAAGAATGTTAATCTAACATACATTTTGACACACTGTAAGCCGTTTGCAATACTACGAGTGTGTTTCAGCTTCAGTAGGGCTATAATCCAAACTTATCTGGCTATAATGTATGTATAAACATATTGTATAGTGTATAAACATATATAATGTATAATGTATCTATAAACATATATGTATAAACATATTATGTTTGAAGCAACAGCTTCATGCTTGTAATAAGTGAACCAAAGACCATAGAAACCAAAGTGTAAAAATTTGTATTCCAAGAAACTCTTATGTAAGAAACATTCTGAGTAGACGCTGAATCAGAGATATGAAATAATTTTCAGATACAACAGAATAATAATTTGGAATTACAAATACTTTTTGAATAATCAAACACTTCGTGGTAACGAGCTGTAAGTAAGAAGCGACCCCGACTCAATTTTAACCGAAACTCTAAAAAACGGAATTTTCATACAAATAGACACATCAAAAGAATTAAATATTTTATGTTGATTTTAAACATATAAGTTTCATCAAGTTTAGTCCTATTAGAAGTTACGAGTCTGGGAAAATTTACCGTTACTCTCGAAAAAAAGGGAGAAACACCCCTAAGAGTCATAGAATCTTAACGAAAATTACACCATCAGATTCAGCGTATCAGAAAACCCTACTTTAGAGGTTTCTAGCTCATATAGGGAAAAATATGGAATTTTGTATTTTTTGCCAGAAGAAAGATCATGGATGCGTGTGTATTTGTTGTTACTTTTTTCCCAGGGATGATTGTATCGACCCAGTGGTCCTAGAATGTCACAAGAGGGCTCATCTGAACGTAAATTAAAAATTATGGTGAACTTTTTAAGTGACTAAGAAAATGGAGGGCAATTAGGCCCTCTTCCAAGCTCATTTTCCCCCAATTCACTGGATAAAAATTTTGAGGTAGCCATTTTGTTTAACATAGTCGAAAAATCTAATAACTATGTCGTTGAGGACGACTTAATCCCCTACAGTTCCCCGGGGAAGGGCTGCAAGCTATGATCTTTGCCCATTGTTTACATATGGTATTGGTTATTGGGAAGTATACAGATATTTTCAGGGGGGATTTTTCTGGTGTGGAGGAATAGAGTTATGTGGGATTATCTTTCCATGGAGGAATTTCTTAAGGGGAAAAGAATTTCCATGTAGGAGGCGCTGGATTTTTCAGCACTATTAAAAAAAAAACAAACAATGAAAAAAATGAGAAATCAATTTAAAAAAACTAGTTTTTCAACAGAAAGTAATTTGCAACATTAAAACTTAAAACAAACAGAAACCATTACATGTATGAGGGGGTTTGTCCCTCGTCAATTAATCGCTCTTTATGCTAAAGTATTTTTAGTAATTTCAAAATATCTATTTATTCTAATTAAACAGCTTTTTTGGATTCAGGGGGCATTCTAAAGGAATTGGAACGAAATTTGAACTTTCGCATAAACAGCGAGGTATTGACTAGCCCCATCATATTACGTATATGAGGGGGGTTTCTTCCCCTCGTTGGTGCCTCGCTCTTTACGCTAAAGTTAAAATTTTGTTAAATAATGGCCGATATAAACAATAATTTGTTTGTGTTATTTTTCGGCCAATCTTAGCATTTAATATTATCTTTAGCAGCTTTTTAACTATGATTTTTATGTGATAATAAATCAAATTTATTGTATATCTTTGGCTTGTGGTTGTTACTAAATGAAAAAAAAAACAAGTTTTTTCCAACTGAAAGTAAGGAACAAAAATTAAAACTTAAAACTAACGAAAAATATTACATATATGTGGGGGCTGACCCCTTCTCAGTACCTCAATTTTACCAAATTGAACCTTTTGTACCTGTAACCTTTAATATTTAATGTATAAAATTTATTTAATGTAACCTGTAACCTTTATTTTTTTACCTTTTGTACCAGGAACAAAATTAAAACTTAAAACTAACGAAAAATATTACATATATGTGGAGGCTGTAAGAGCTCATATGGCACTTGTGAAGAGGTCGGAAGAGCCAAGAGCTCATATGGTGCTCTAGCAAAATTCTAAGAATCAATAGATTGATTTAAAATGAAAATCCGAGGTTGGTCGGGATTTAAAATATGAGTATCGAGTCACGAGGTCCTTCTAAATATCAAAATTCATTAAGATCCGATCACCCACTCGTAAGTCAAAAAAACCTAACTTTTTCTAACTTTTCCTCTCCCTTCAGCCCCCAGATGGTCGAATCAGGGAAAACGACTTTATCAAGTCAATTTGTGCAGCTCCATGACATGCCTACCAATTTTCATCATACTAGCACGTCCAAATGCACCAAACTCGTCTAAGCACTGAACCCACCCCCTAACTCCCCCAAAGAGAGTGGATCCAGTCCAGTTACGTCAATCACGTATCTACAACATTTATAAGCGTTTTCCAAGATTTCCGGTTTCCCCCTCCAAATCCCTCCAATGTCAACAGATCTGGTCGGGATTTGAAATAAGAGCTCTGAGACATGAGTTACTTCTAAATATCAAATTTTATTAAGTTCTGTTCACCGTTCTTAAGTTAAAATACCTCAATGTTTCTAATTTTTCAAATTAACAACCCCCATCTCCCCAGAAGAGAACGGATCCGTTCTAATTATGTTAATCACATATGTATAACTTGTGTTTATTCTTCCCATCAAGTCTCATCCCGATCTCTCCACGCTAAGCGTTTTCCAAGATTTTTAGTTTCTAAGATTTCCTGTTTCCCCCATCCAGTTCCCCCCCCCCCTCAATGTCACCAGATCTGGTCAGGATTTAAAATGAGAGTCCTAAAGCACAAGATCCTTCTAAAGATCAAATTTCATTATGATCTGATCAACCCTTCGTAAGTTACAAATACCTCTTTTTTCTAATTTTTCCGAATTACTCCACCCACCCACCCCCCAATTCACCAAGAGAGTGAATCTGGTCCGGTTATTTCCGTCACATATCTTGGACTTATGCTTATTCTTCCTAACAAGTTTCATCCTGATATCTCCGCTTTAGGCATTTTCCAAGATTTCCGGTCCCCCCCAATGACAATGGATCCGGTCGGGATTTCAAATAAGAGATCTGAGCTACCAGGTCCTTCTAAGTATGAAATTTCATTAAGATCCGATCACTCCTTCATAAGTTGAAAAATACCTGATTTTTTCTATTTTATAGAATTAACCCCCCACTCCCCCAAAGAGAGCAGATACGTTCCGGTTACGTCAATCATGTATCTAGGACTTGTACTTATTGTGTTGCGGAGCAACACTACTGCTTTCGTAGTTTTTTTTTTTTTTTCACCGTGATCAGCGACCTGTAGCTCCGAAGTGGTAAGAGTTAAAAATTTGAGATTTTTCAGAGGGAAGGGAAACGTGAAACAGAGTTAAAAAGTTCCAGAGAAGTTCCTAGAATTTCTAACAGTTTTCCATAAAAAAAAAAATAAAACGGTTTTTTTTTTAGAAACTGTGCGTTCGATGTTTGGCGTCAAGTTAAGACGACCTTAGCTTCGGAAATAAACTTGTTAGAAATACAGTTATGCTGAACTCATGTAGAACTTTCATTTGTCTCTTCGAGAACCGGAGCACAAAATTCCGTAGCTCTTACAGATTTCGCGGAAATAATTCCGGAAAAGTCCATCTTGTTCCGATTTTTTTTGGAATTTTCTCAAATTTTCGATTTTGATGTTTCTTATATTTTTATCGAGTAGTGCTATGAAAAGTATGCAAGAAGAAGTGAAGTGTTCTATATACCAAGTTGCTTTGTTCTCTAAGAAATAATTTCCGAAGTTTCGACGTTTTAGAGGTAACTTCTGTTCTGGACCAGCTAGAATTTTTTTTCCAACGCGGTTCGACAGGTCTCGATCTCCTAACAACTGGAGCTTACAATAGTTTCTCTGAAATAAAATTCCTTCTTTGGGTTTTTCTTTTTGGAAGTTTTGTCATACCCTCGGGGCAATTTAAATTTTTTGGTGAATTTGGTTTGTTTTATATTTTCCTAGTTTAGACCATCAAAAGTTAAGCAGACAACTATAAGACGTTATTTCCGTATCTCTTTCAGATTTCCCGGAAATAGCAACTGTGTCCCGTAGGGCACAGTTGCACGTGTTGCTCCGCAACTGTGCCCTAAGGAACAGGGCATAGTTGCTGCAACACTTCCCGTTGCACAGGCAACGGAGGTCTAGTTTTCCCCACCAATTTTCATCCTGATTGAGCACTTTCCAAGACTTTAAGTTCCCTCCAACTCCCCCTAATGTCACCGAATTCGGTCCAAATTTAAAATAAGAGCTCTGAGACCCGATATCTTTCCAAATATCAATTTTTTTTTAAGTTCCGATCACTCCTTCTTAAGTTAAAAATACCTCATTTTTCTAAATTTTCAGAAATAACCCTCCCCCCAACTCCCCCAAAGAGAGCTGATCCGTTCTGGTTATGTCAATCACGTATCTAGGACTTGTGATTATTTTTCCCACCAAGTTTTATCCCGATCCCTCCACTCTAAGCGTTTTCCAAGATTTTAGGTTCCCCCCCTCAACTCCCCGCAATGTCACCAGATCCGGTCGGGATTTAAAATAAGAGCTCTGGGAGTCGATATCCTTCCAAAAAAAATCAACTTTCATTAACTTCCGATCACCCGTTCGTAAGTTAGAAAATACCTCATTTTTCTAATTTTTCCGATTTAACCGTCCCCCCACTCCTCCCAGATGGTCGAACCGGGTGAAACGACAATTTCCAATTTGACCTTGTCTGGGTCCGGATACGCCTGTCAAATTTCATCGTCCTAGCTTACCTGGAAGCGCCTAAATTGGCAAAACCGGGACAGACAGACTGACAGAATTTGCGATCGCTATATGTCACTTGGTAGATACCAAGTGCCATAAAAAGGAGAAACATCACTGCTTGTCATGCAAAAAAACGATTTTTCCTGTTGGTCAAGATGAGGAACTGTGATTCTCCTAGACGGAGATTTCGGTATTCGGCTACTAGCTTTTATGTTCGATAAAAGCTAGCGCTGTCATGGTTTTCCTATGTTTTTACAAAGTCTATTATTGCGATTTTCTTTTAAATGAGATATTGAGCTTTCAAATGAGTTGTCGTTCCAATATCCCGCTGGTGGCGACAAAAAGAAAAGCAGAAAAAAGAAGACACATTCTATGTTCCTGTGAGGAGTTTTCAGCAATGGGGATTCCAATGGTTCAACTTTCAGCTCCGTTCCAAACCATTTTTGAGGGGGTTTCAGGCTTTTTATCCCAATTCCCATCAATTAGTTTTCAGGATAACATTTTATAATTTAGACTAATCAAAATAATTTTTACCATTCGTGAATCAGATAAATAGGGTAAAATTTTCTCATCATCCAGCTCTTACAAAACTTATTCTTTAGTTATTGGTTACTCGTTCGTTACTATGTTACAGCTATTGGTACAATAGTTAAGGAAAGATTTATTTGATACAAGATCAATTTAATTGATTTATTTAATTGATGGAAAATTTCGGATGAATCTTTAAATTTTTTCCAACCTTTAAATTACAATCCAACATTTTAATTTTTACGCAGAAAACTGAATAAAACTTACAGATATTCATGATGTTCACTAATAATAAACTATATCAATTGTAAACGAACAGCACTATATTTTTAACCAAAATCGGACAGAATTTAAAATGAATAATCCACCACAAAGACAACAAATAATGCTATGGATGAATCAATGAATCCTAGACGGAATAGAAATTAAAACTAACATTAAAGCTGAACCAAAAACTAACAAAAAATTATCAGTAACAGGAGTGGTGGTATCACCTCCTGATTCTTCAAGAGGCTTGACCTTCATGTGTAGTCTGGTCAAAAACACATGCCTTTTAAACTTTTTAATTTCAGCATTAAAATTACTGTCAATCTTAAATAAACTTTTCTTTTTTAACTATAACAGCAAATTGCTGAGAATTCTGAGACTTCAGCATGGCTACGCGGCATTTTGTATTTGGATTCTAATTGTTCCTTGTCTTCTCACCGCAGACCATAGTTAAGTTCAGTTCAGTTCACTTTATTTATAAATCAAAAACTAATATGCAATTCCCCGCTCAAAGAAAGATACAAAAAAGCACTTGCGACGGGGTGGGTACATAAAACTCATTTTCTAACTAATAATTCACTGCAAACAAAACAAAAAACAATAACTAATAACAACCAATCTCTCATCAACTCATCAATAATAATAACCAATCTCAGAATAATAAACAGAAAAGAGAGAAAAATGAAAAATAAATAAATGAAAGAACTATGATTCTTGGCCTAGTAAATACTTTTTCAATTTGTTTTGAAATGAGCCCAGGTGCTCAGCCGCCCGAATGCTCCCTGGATCCCAAAAATGTAGTACGGAAGCCGGCCCTAATTCCACTTCTGTGCTGGACGACGGAATCACTACCGTGACGCGTTTCATAATGATGCAAAGATCTATTTTCACTAAAGTAATCACAAAAAATCTTTGGACTAACATTATTCCAACATTGATAAGTAAAGATCCAACTTGGTACTCTTGTAGCTGTCCTACATTCAGCACTTGCAACTTTTCGAAGCAAGCTGTGGTGTTGTGTTCGCCTTCAACATATCTACCAATAATACGTATTGTTTTATTTTGAAGAATCTGAGCACGTTTAAAATTCACATAAAATTGCTCGCCCATAAAATGCAGCCATACGAAGTATATGGCTGAATCAGAGCGTGGTATAAAAGCAATAAGACTCTCGGAGGTAAAAAAAAAATTTTAAACGTTGAATTGATCCAGTGCCACGGGCAATCTTTGGTGCAACAGCATCACTGTGGCGTTTCCACAAAAGATTACAATCAATGTAAAAACCTAAATAATGGATTTCCTGAGCCTGAGCTATATGTTTATTATCAAACTCAATCAACACACTGACGACAAACTCAACCTAGTAAAAACATGGAAATTTTTCAAAGCGCCATTCACTTTTAAGACAAGGTTATCCAAACAATGACTAGTAAACGTAACTGCAGTGTCATCAGCAAATAATGCTAAGCAATAATCTGGAAGATAAAATCTCATGCTATCTACATAAACTAGATAAAGCAGCGGACCAAGGACCGACCCCTTTGGCACACCACATGAAACTCCGTTAAAGAAAGGCATCATTAATCTTCACTTTATTATATCTCCTGCTTAAATGACTTTTAAACCACTTCAAACATACTTTTTTAATACACAAGCATTCTGATCTCAGCAATAAAATTCTAAAATCTACTATGTCAAATTCTTTCTTAAAATCAAAAAATACTGTTAGGGGGATCTCATCTTTTTCAAAACAATTATTTATAAAATCAACAAGATGAATGACAGCGTGACTAGTTGAATGACCCTTTCTACCTGAATTGGGTGTCACTGAGTAGGCCATGTTTTGTAAGATAGTCATATAGACGACGATGAATAACTTTTTCTAAGATTTTGAAGATAGAGGCAGCATCGAAATTGGTCTCCAATTACTACCATCTGACCTGGCATTCCTTTTATAAAACGGTATAACTTTAGCTTGCTTCAGCACTTCTGGAAAGGCCCCTATTTAAAGGATTATCTAGGACCCTTTTCTTGATGTCGTTGCGTCATCATAGCATCGACAAAACTACCCTGGGAATAACACAAAATATTTCTTAAAGTGTTGATCTACTTACATCATTTTTGCTTCCCGATATGTCAATGTGCCACTTTTAAGAAAAACAAATATGTAGCCGATTTCGAGGCCAGGTCCCAGCACGACTACGCAGCAGACTTGTATATTGATTCTCATGTCAGTTTCCTTCTAACCGTAAACAATGTGAGCCTCTTCTTGATGTGGTTAATTTAAAAAAATTTGTTCAACAAAACAATTTTGTCGAAGAAACTTAGAGAGCTTCATTATACCATGAATGAGGAAAAATGAACTAAAATAATCTTCCAAGTGAAAAACTACCACAGCTCACTATTAATAAATAAATAAAACTCAAAACAAACAGAAATTACAATAAATAACCATGTCAATGGCAAAACGAGCAAAAATTAACATGAGTAGGGCTGATATCTGCCCATACCTACATTAGACCAGAACACAATTTGCACTTTACTGAAAAAACAACAACAACAAAACGAATGACCGTGGATTGTTTATTCCTTAAAAGTTTTAATAATCCGTATTTATAAAAGTAAAAAAAAGTGAAAACATTTCAAATGTATTTTGTTTTAAAAGTTTAGGGCATAACTTGAAATCCATGCCCTGAATACTCTGGAGGTGGGTGTCAGCCTCAAAAAACGAAATGGTTATCTCAAAATCTTGGTTGGATATGTTTGAAAAAATGGTGGACGCGGAGAGGGGGGTAGCTTCCCTCCAATCACTTTCGACTATTAAAAAGGGTACTGACCCTTTCAATTTCCAATTGAACGAACTGTTCTGAAGTTTCTACGACAACAAATGGCCATCTCAATATTTCTATCAGATGCATTTTGGAAAAATATGAGGTGTGGGGGGGTGTGGGGTATCCACCCTCCGATCACTCTGAATTTTCAAATTGCACTAGAACTTTTGATTACAAATCCAATGAGCCCCCTCCGATGTTTATACGATCAACCTTTCCATATATATATATATATATATATATATATATATATATATATATATATATATATATATATATATATATATATATATATATATATATATATATATATATATATATATATATATATATACTAGCTGTTGGGGTGGCGCTTCGCGCCACCCCAACACCTAGTTGGTGGGGGCGCTTCGCGATCCACCCCCCAAGCCCCCCCGCGCGCGTAAGTCGTTTCGCGCCATATTAGTTACGCGCCATTGTAGTTGTGTCCCTATGTCCCACCTGTGAATATAGATAGATATATATATATATATATATATATATATGTTTTTAACTACGTAAAGCTTGCGAATATACAACATTCTTTGCTGTCCCATTGTCTGTGCATATAAATAGATTGTCAGGTTTACCGACTCTTGAACATGCAACATATAATGGTCCATGGGAAAACAATCCGTATTCAGATCTATACCTCATGATTCTAATGATTGCCCTTGAGCTTTGTTGATGGTGATTGCTAATCGAACATTCTCTGTGTCCCCATCGTCATTTATATATCCCCCTGTGCCCCCCGGCGTCCCCGTTATAGTTGTGTCCCGTTGTCCCGGTCGTCATTTATATTCCCTGTGTCCCGGTCGTCATTTGTATTCCGGTGTCCCAGTCTTTATATACATTCGTTTTTGAAATGGTAAATGATGAAATAAATTTTTGTATTTTTCCCCTTTTTTTCTTTTTATTTTTTTTTTGGTTTTTACATTTTTTTAGTTTTTTTAGTTTTTTTTTCTTTTTTCTTTTTAGTTTTTTTTTTATTTTTATTTTTTTAGTTTTGTTTTTCTCCTTTATTTTCCTTTTTGTTTCCTTTTTTTAGTTTTTTTTTAGTTTTTAGTTTTTTTAGTTTTTTAGCTTTTTTAGTTTTTTTATTAGTTTTTAGTTTGTTTTTTTCTTTGTTTTTTTTTGTAGTTTTTACCTTTTTTTTAGTTTTTTTTTTTACTTATGTCCTGGTCGTCATTTATACTCCCTGTGTCCCGGTCGTCATTTGTGATGGTTTGTTGACGGTGTTTTGTTGATGGTGATTGCTAATTGAACATTCCTTGTATCCCGGTCGCTTTCTCTTTGAGTGTCCCGGTCGTCATTTATATTCCCTATGTGCCGGTGTCCTGGTTGTCATTTGTGTCCCAATGTAATTTCGTAATTTCGTCAGTCGACAATAGGCGCCATATTAGTTACGCGCCATTGTAGTTGTGTCCCTGTGTCCCACCTGTGAATATAGATAGATTTATATATGTGTTTCAAACTACGTAAAAATTGCGAATATAAAACATTCTTGGCTTTCCCATTGTCTGTGCATATACAAAGCCGTATGTACTAATAATGACGTCATATGCAAACGCTCTTTTTACAAACAAACAAACATGCATACACACAACTCGTTTTTATATAGATAGATAGATAGATAGATACAATACAAATTAACTGCGTAAAACTTGCGAATATACAACATTCTTCGCTGTCCAATTGTCACTGCATATAAATAGATTGTCAGGTTTACCGACCCTCGAACATGCAACGTACAATTGTCCATGGGAAAAACAATCAGTATTAAGATCTATGCCACATTTTTCTAATGATTGACCTTGAGCTTTGTTAATGGTGATTGCAAATGCTAATCGAATTGGGAATTGCAATCTTTTAAATTGAAAAGGCAGATCCGTTGGAATCATGGGAATGCGAGGAATAAGAACAGCCTCACCCTCAAAAGGCCCTGTCAATATTGTGGCCTCTATTAGGTTTTCCATTGTTTTTTTTTACGGCAAGTCGCGTGCCATTGCAAAGCTTTGGTGGGTTGATATTTCTTAAAAGTATTATTGGTACGCTTATTTTTAGTTGTAGCACGTGTGGTGGAAACCCTGAAAGATTTATGGAATTTAAAAATTCAGATGGATAATTAACCGCTTCATTTGGTTCCAAAACTGTGTTGACTGATTTGTAAAGGACTGCCTGGTCTCGAATCTTGGTCAAAACAATATTGTTGATTTCGTGGACGTCTATATTTTTGGGTGCGAGAATCGCTCTTTCACTTAGCCATTTATTATTTTTATAGTTTTTTAGAATATTCGGAAATACTTTTGTCAATCAATTCATTTTTGACGTCACTAAATTACAGAAATCAGCAGGTAGTTGTATACGTCCTGAAATTGAGTCTACTGGGAGCTTTCCGTTTCCAATTGCCAGCAATTGATCTGAAAATGTTTGACCAGAGTCATCGTTTTGCAATCGGACACGCATATTTGTAGTTAATTCTAATATTTTTACGTGTGCCCATAAATTAGAATTTTTCAGGCAAGCATTCATTTCGTCTGCAGGAGTTGATCTAGGTATTATAGGTAATGTTTGCCTGAAATCTCCCGCAAGCAATATTAATGTGCTGCCAAAGGGTTTCGACTTCCCTCTCAAATCTTTCAAGCATTGATCCAGAGCCTCGAGCGATTTTTTGTGTGCCATTGTGCACTCATCCCAAATAATAAGTTTGCATTGCTGCAATACTTTACCCATCCCAGATGATTTGGAAATATTGCACGTGGGAGTTTCTGTAGAATGCAAATTCAGAGGCAATTTCAAAGCGGAATGAGCAGTTCTTCCACCAGGCAACAATGTTGCAGCTATTCCGGACGACGGAATTGCCAACGCTATATCATTTTTTGATCAAATTGATGCCAGAATCAGTTTTATCACAAACATTTTACCAGTGCCTCCTGGCGCATCCAAAAAGAAAATTTCTCCAACGTTGTTATCGACACAATGCATTATCGTATCATAAATGTCTTTTTGTTCCGACGTTAACTTGGAAATGTTATTTTTTACATACGACAATAGATCACTCGCACTGTAACTTTGTTCACGATCCAATTCTACACATGTCGAAACAGCAGCGATACGGTTAGGTGAAGGCATTCCCAAATCCTGAAGAGGTTTGTTTGCCATACCTACACACAAATCTTCTATAATAACTAAAGTGTAGTTATAAATTTCTGATGTAAAATCAAAAGTCATATCTGACGTCTCTAACTGTTTTCGATGGAGTATATCTTCGGACACTTTTGACTTATATTTTTCCCATAACTCTGTAGGAGCTGATGGAGAGCAAGTTGTTAAATCGATGCCAAACAATGCACGAATTTGACTTGGGGTTGACGTTTCGCACGCGTCATTGATGCAGTTATCCCAGTGTTGGTCATTCTCCAATAAATTCAGAGCTTGGCATGCACTACGGTAAGTGTCATGTATAGTACCGTTTACAGTTCTCAAATACTCAAAGGATGTCAGACCGGGTACATTCACCAAAAGCAGGCGTAGAAAGAAGCATTCATGTTGATTGGGGTGAACGGTGTAGAGTCTTCCTATCGTGGTATCTTTGAAGATGGTAGGTTGGCCGTCGACTGACTTACCCTGTTTTCGACGTTCAAATACTTTATTTTTAGTATTCCACGTGTAATACGAAGGCACTTCAGTATACAGCAGTTTTTTTGCAAAAGAATCATTTTTGCAAAGCGAAGAAAAAGCTGTTAATGTTGTATCCGGTGGATTCAGGGCTCTTTGTTGCACGTTGTTTCCGTGAAATAAACACGTTGACCATTCTGTATATGTACCGCTAAGTGAACAACAGCTGGACTACGTTCATGTATCGGAAATGAAAGAATTCGCCAAACAGCTTCATTACTGCTTATGTATCTTCCAGCCTGATATTGTACGATTTTGTCGAAATCTTTGATTTCGGGCTGCAAGCCAAAAACTGCCATGTCACTGCCTTTGTTGACGTATTTACATATGTATTTGATTGCCTTTACGGAGTTACAGTATTCAACGTTTATGTGTGCATTAAATGTTTTTGATAATAATGGGGAATATGGAACAACCCACTGGTTATCTACTTCGATGGTGGTACCGTTACGCTTCTTTTTTATTGCTGTTTTACCGCCATCTTCAGTAAATCTTCTTCTATATTGTGGGTAACCATCAGTGCCAGTAATTGTGTTTGATACTAAAAGTCGAGGATATTGCTTTGTGCACCTTCATTTGGCCATGCATGGTGAATTTTCGTTCAGTGCACCGCAAGGTCCATGTATCATATTTTTTACAATAATATCATGTAACCCCTTATCGACATTTTTATCAGGTATTTCAGCGCAAATCACATCATCAATTTCGTTCGAAGTAATTTTCTTATGTAGCCAGATTAGTATATGTGTGTGTGGCAAACCTCGTTTTTGCCATTCCACTGAGTACATCCAGCATCGCACTGACCCAAACACTTCAAGTTTTACTATGCAGTTTATCAGTGATTTCAACTTTTGCCGGAAGAAACGGGCCGTAATGTCATGCCTATGAACCGCCGATTGTCCTTGAAGTAAAAGTTGCAGTATCTCGTCCCAACATTGATTACATTTAAATTTAATAAATAAATCTGGACGACCATAGAGACGAACATACGCAATAGCATCTTGAGCATATTCATGCATATGACGGGGACTGCCAGCATATGACGAAGGTAAAATTGTTAATCTTCCAACGTTTGTGGTATTACCGTCATTTATAACTGCATCTCGCAAATGAATGTATTGTTCAGAGCGGAGCTTGGTCTGATTGAGGCGGATATATAGCAAACGTTCTGATTCAATTTTAGCATACATATCAACGACAACGAAGTTATCTACAAAAAATGATAGGATATTGTAGGGCATCGTAGCATCGGTGAGTTTCAGCAATTCTTAACAACTGAGCGTTTCGCTTATGAAGAATAATATCTCGAGGTAAAAACTGATCACCGACCATAACGATTGTCACTTCGTCGATAGTTGGAGCATTGTATCTACGCACATGTTGGCCAGGAGGCGTTTTGTCAGCGGAAATAACAATTTTATGCGTATCAGTAGGCATCAAATCGATGGCTGTTTAGAACAGACGCACTAAATTATTATTTTCGTGGAAAAGATGCTTCAATTGGGAAACGATAGTCCTTTCAACGTCGGAAGAAATTTCGCAACGTGTATTCAATTCAGAATTTCTATCACTGATGAAGTACAGTTGTAAAAATTTATGATTTTCGCCTGAGAATGGTAGAAGGGACCCTGCTCTATGATAAATTTGCCCCTATACTTTGAAAGTAGGCATAAATTGACCTTGATTTTCGATTTGGACGCCAAACGACGTCATTTGGAAATATAAGTTATATTTTCTGATGTTTGACAAAAAACGCTTAGATTCTGACGTAGTTTCAGTAAGCAAAGTCTTCAAAGTCTTCGATGGTGCAGCGAGATGAGGAAGTTTAACTTTTCCTGAGGCGCAACACATTCCCATTGTTTCACGATTAAATTTCAAGGCCTTGCAATAGGGACAAATTCTAGACATAGTCCCGATTTGAACACATCTACTCAAGCTATAATCATCGACTGGGTTGTATCTGAATGCCAGGCGAAAATTTTCAGGTTGCTCTTGTGATTCCTCGGTACGCTTTCTTTTGGTGATTTATATTTGAGACGCAAGCCTGTTTTCACGCTGTTGTTGTGATTCCTCGGCACGCTTTCTTTTCACACTTTCTCTATTAGCCACAAGCTTGTTTTAACGCTGTTGTTGTGATTGCTTGGCACGCTTTCTTTTCATACTTTCTCTATTAGCCTGTGATTCCTCGGCACGCTTTCTTTTCGTACTTTCTCTATTAGCTGCAACCCTGTTTTCACGCTGTTGTTGTGATTCCTCGGCACGCTTTCTTTTCATACATTCTCTATTAGCCGCAAGCCTTTTGGCATAGACTCCTTGAGCAGCTTCCTCGGCTGTTGCCATTGTAGGTTCTTCTGTCACGTTAAAATCTATTAAAAAATTTTCTTTGATTACTATCACTTCGTCGATAGTTGGAGCATTGTATCTACGCACATGTTGGCCAGGAGGCGTTTTGTCAGCGGAAATAACAATTTTATGCGTATCAGTAGGCATCAAATCGATGGCTGTTTTGGACAGACGCACTAAATTATTATTTTCGTGGAAAAGATGTTGCAATTGGGAAACGATTGTCCTTTCAACGTTGGGAGAAATTTCGCAACGTGCATTCAATTCAGAATTTCTATCACTGATGAAGTACAATTTTAAAAATTTATGATTCTTGCCTGAGAATGGTAGAAGGGACCCTCCTCTATGATAAATTTGCCCTTTTACTTTGAAAGTAGACATAAATTGATCTGGATTTTCGATTTGGGCTCCAAACGACGTCATTTGGAAACATGAGTTGTATTTTCTGATTTTTGACAAAAAACGCTTAGATTCTGACGTAGTTCCAGTAAGGAAAGTCTTCAATGGCTCTGGTGGTGCAGCCAATAGAGGAAGTTTAACTTTTCCTGAGGCGCAACACATTCCCATTGTTTCACCATTGAATTTCAAGGCCTTGCAATAGGGACAAATTTTAGACATTGTCCCGATTTGAACACATCTACTCAAGCTATAATCATCGACTGGGCTGTACCTGAATGCCAGGCGATAACTTTCAGGTTGCTCTGATTCCTCGGCACGCTTTCTTTTCTTACTTTCTCTATCAGCAGCAAGCCTGATTTCTGGCTGTTCTTGTGATTCCTCGGCTCGCTTTCTTTTCTTACTTTCTCTATCAGCAGCAAGCCTGATTTCTTGCTGTTCTTGTGATTCCTCGGCACGCCTTCTTTTTTCACTTTCTCTTTTAGCAGCAAGTCTGCTTTCGCGTTGCTCTGGTAGTTCCTCGGCGCGCTTTCTGTTCTTTCTTTCTCTATCAGCCTCAAGCCTGTTTCCTTGCTGTTCTTTTGATTCCCCGGCACGCTTTCTGTTCTTTCTTTTTCTATCAGCCTCAAGCCTGTTTCCTTGCTGTTCTTTTGATTCCTCGGCACGCTTTCTTTTCTGACTTTCTCTATCAGCAGCAAGTTTTTTGGCATAGACTCTTTGAGCATCTTCATCGGCTTTTGCCATTGTAAGTTCATCGGTCATTTTAAACTTAAACATTAATGGATTTCTACGTGAACATATATGTCTTAAATATCTTTAATGACGTCACCGTCATAGCAAAAATGACGACAACTAACTTCATGATTAAATATCTTTAATGACGTCACCGTCATAGCAAAAATGACGTCAGTCGACACAGAAACATGACGTCACCTGACAGACAGACACACAGGCAGACAACTTATTTTTATATATATAGATATATATATATATATATCTACATTCACAGGTGGGACACAGGGACACAACTACAATGGCGCGTAACTAATATGGCGCGTAACGACTTACGCGTGCGGGGGGACTTGGGGGGGGCAAAGTGCCCCCACCAAGCTAGTATATACCAAGCTAGTATATATATATATATATATATATATATATATATATATATATATATATATATATATATATATATATATATATATATACTAGCTGTTGGGGTGGCGCTTCGCGCCACCCTAACACCTAGTTGGTGGGGGCGCTTCGCGCCCCCCCAAGACCCCCTGCGCGCGTAAGTCGTTACGCGCCATATTAGTTACGCGCCATTGTAGTTGTGTCCCTGTGTCCCACCTGTGAATATAGATATATATATATATATATATATATATATATATATATATATATATATATATATATATATATATATATATATATATATATATATATATATATATATATATATATATATATATATATATATATATATATATATATATATATATATATGTGTGTGTTTTTAACTACGTAAAACTTGCGAATATACAACATTCTTTGCTGTCCCATTGTCTGTGCATATAAATAGATTGTCAGGTTTACCGACTCTTGAACATGCAACATATAATGGTCCATGGGAAAACAATCCGTATTCAGATCTATACCTCATTATTCTAATGATTGCCCTTGAGCTTTGTTGATGGTGATTGCTAATCGACCATTCCCTGAGTCACCATCGTCATTTATATATCCCCCTGTGCACCCCGGCGTCCCCTTTGTAGTTATGTCCCTGTGTCCCGGTCGTCGTCATTTATACTCCCTGTGTCCCGGTGCTTTGTTGATTGCTAATCGAACATTCCTTTTGTCCCGGTCGCTTTCTCTTTGAGTGTCGTCATTTATTTAGATTGTCAGGTTTACCGACTCTTGAACATGCAAAATATAATTGTCCATGGGAAAAACAATCCATATTCAGATCTATACCTCATGATTCTAATGATTGCCCTTGAGCTTTGTTGATGGTGATTGCTAATTGACAGTCCCTGTGTCCCGGTCGTCATTTATATTCCCAGTATCCCGGTCGTCATTTGTTGTCCCAGTGTTCCCCTTTTAGTTTTTTTTTTATTGGTTTTGACCTTTTTTTAGGTTTTTTAGTTTTTTTCTTTTTTCTTTTTAGTTTTTTTTTTGAAGTTTTTATCTTTTTAGTTTTTTTATTTTTATTTATATTTTTTTAGTTTTCTTTTTTTCCTTTATTTTTCAGTTTTTTTCCTTTTTTAGTTTTTTTTTTCTTTTTTAGTTCTTTTAGTTTTTACCTTTTTTGTTTTTTTTTAGTTTTTTAGATGAAAATTTTTTTTAGTTTTTTTCCTTTTTTTTTTTAGTTCTTTATTGGTTTTTACCTCTTTTTTTTTAGCTTTTTTAGTTTTTTTTCGTTTTTTCTTTTTACTTTTTTTTTTAGTTTTTATCTTTTTTATTTTTTTTTATTTTTATTCTTAATTTTATTAGTTTTCTTTTTCTCTTCTATTTTTCAGTTTTTTCCTTTTTTTTAAGTTTTTTTTTAGTTCTTAGTTTTTTTAGTTTTTTTGTTTTTTAGTTTTTTAGGTTTTTTATTAGTTTTTAGTTTTTTTTGTAGTTTTTGCCTTTTTTTTAGTTTTTTCAGTTTTTTTTTTTAGTTTTTAGTTTTTTACCTTGTTTAGCCTAACCAGGATTTGAACCTGGGACCTTCATTCTCCGTTCTGACACCCTCTCTCACCGAGTGACTACTCCAGCATGTTCATTTTGGTGTTTTAAATGGTATATTATTAACCAAATTAATGTGTTTTACAATATACTAAGCATCGTCAAAGCAAAAATGACGACAACTAATTTCATGACGTCAGCCGACACAGATACATGACGTCACCTGATCCACAGATCCACAGACAGACAACTTATTTTTATATATATAGAAGATATAAGTTATTTGTGTGTTGACTGACGTCACGCATGTTGACGTCATTATAAGGATTGAGCATTATGCCGTCATAAAATTGTTTTTAACTCACATTATGTTTCTTATGACGTCAAAGGCTTTGCATGTGACGTTATTATAAATATATAAGAAGGCCTTTCAAAGAAAAATTTTGAATAGATTTTAACGTGACAGAAGAACCTACAATGGCAACAGCCGAGGAAGCTGCTCAAGGAGTCTATGCCAAAAGGCTTGCGGCTAATAGAGAATGTATGAAAAGAAAGCGTGCCGAGGAATCACAACAACAGCGTTAAAACAGGGTTGCAGCTAATAGAGAAAGTATGAAAAGAAAGCGTGCCGAGGAATCACAGGCTAATAGAGAAAGTATGAAAAGAAAGCGTGCCGAGCAATCACAACAACAGCGTGAAAACAAGCTTGTGGTTAATAGAGAAAGTATGAAAAGAAAGCGTGCCGAGGAATCCCAACAACAGCGTGAAAACAGGCTTGCGTCTCAAAGAAAAATCACCAAAAGAAAGCGTACCGAGGAATCACAAGAGCAACCTGAAAATTTTCGCCTGGCATTCAGATAAAACCCAGTTGATGATTATAGCTTGAGTAGATGTGTTCAAATCGGGACTATGTCTAGAATTTGTCCCTATTGCAAGGCCTTGAAATTTAATCGTGAAACAATGGGAATGTGTTGCGCCTCAGGAAAAGTTAAACTCATCTCGCTGCACCATCGAAGACTTTGAAGACTTTGCTTACTGAAACTACGTCAGAATCTAAGCGTTTTTTGTCAAACATCAGAAAATATAACTTATATTTCCAAATGACGTCGTTTGGTGTCCAAATCGAAAATCAAGATCAATTTATGCCTATTTTCAAAGTATAGGGGCAAATTTATCATAGAGCAGGGTCCCTTCTATCATTCTCAGGCGAAAATCATAAATTTTTACAACTGTACTTCATCAGTGATAGAAATTCTGAATTGAATACACGTTGCGAAATTTCTTCCGACGTTGAAAGGACTATCGTTTCCCAATTGAAGCATCTTTTCCACGAAAATAATACTTTAGTGCGTCTGTTCAAAACAGCCATCGATTTGATGCCTACTGATACGCATAAAATTGTTATTTCCGCTGACAAAACTTTGCAAAAAACGGCTGTATACTGAAGTGCCTTTGTATTACACGTGGAATGCTAAAAATAAAGTATTTGAACGTCAAAAATAGGGTAAGTCAGTCGACGGCCAACCTACCATCTTCAAAGATACCACGATAGGAAGATTCTACACCATTCACCCCAATCAACATGAATGCTTCTTTCTCCGCCTGTTTTTGGTGAATGTACCCAGGTCCGACGTCCTTTGAGTATTTGTGAACTGTAAACGGTATTATACATGACACTTACCGTAGTGCATGCCAAGCTCTGAATTTACTGAAGAATGACCTACACTGGGATAACTGCATCAATGACGCGTGCGAAACGTCAACTCCAGGTCAAATTCGTGCATTGTTTGGAATCATACTAACAACATGCTCTCCTTCAGCTCCTACTGAGTTATGGGAAAAATATAAATCGAAAATGGCCGAGTTATACTCCATCGAAAACGGCTAGAGACGTCAGATATGACTTTTGATTTTACATCAGAAATTTATAGCTACACTTTAGTTATTATTGAAGATTTGCGCATATGTATGACAAACAAACCTCTTCAGGGTTTGGGAATGCCTTCACCTAATCGTAACGCTGCTGTTTCAACATGTGTAGAATTGGATCGTGAACAAAGTTACAGCACGAGTGATCTATTGTCGTATGTACAAAATAACATTTCTAAGTTAACGTCTGAGCAAAAGGGCATTTATGATAAGATAATGCATTGTGTCGATAACAACGTTTTAGAAATCTTCTTTTTGGATGCGCCAGGAGGTACTGGTAAAACATTTGTGATAAAATTGATTCTGGCACCAGTTCGATCAAAAAATGACATAGCGTTGGGAATTGCTTCGTCCGGAATAGCCGCAACGTGGCTGCCTGGTGGAAGAACTGCTCATTCCGCTTTGAAATTGCCTTTGAATTTTCATTCTACAGAGACTCCTACGTGCAATATTTCCAAATCATCTGGTATGGACAAAGTATTGCAGCAATGCACACTTATTATTTGGGACGAGTGCACAATGGCACACAAAAAATCGCTCGAGGCTCTGGATAAATCGTTGAGAGATTTGCGAGGGAATTCGAAACCCTTTGGCAGTATATTAATATTGCTTGCGGGACATTTCAGGCAAACATTACCTATAATACCTAGATCAACCCCTGCAGACGAAATGAACGCTTGCCTGGAAAATTCTAATTTATGGTCACACGTAAAGACATTAAAATTAACTACAAATATGCGTGTCCGATTGCAAAACGATGACTGGCATTTTCAAAACATTTTCATATCAATTGCTGGCAATTGGAAACGGAGCATGTTTGTTTGTTTGTAAAAAGAGCGTTTGCATATGACGTCATTATAAGTACATAAGGCTTTGTATATGCACAGACAATGGGACAGCCAAGAATGTTGTATATTCGCAAGTTTTACGTAGTTAAAAACATATATATATATATATATATATATATATATATATATATATATATATATATATATATATATATATATATATATATATATATATATATATATATATATATATATATATATCTATATATATAAAAATAAGTTGTCTGTCTGTCTGTGGATGGATCAGGTGACGTCATGTTTCGGCTGACGTCATGAAATTAGTTGCCATCATTTTTGCTTTGAAGGTGACGTCATTCAAGTTATATAAGACACATGTTCGCCGTCATGTTTCGGCTGACGTCATGAAATTAGCTGCCATCATTTTTGCTTTGAAGGCGTGACGTCATTCAAGTTATATAAGGCGTATGTTCGCGTAGAATTCTATTAATGCTTAAGTTTATAATGACTGATGAAGATGATCAAAGAGTCTATGCCAAAAAACTTGCTGCTGATAGAGAAAGTCAGAAAAGAAAGCGTGCCGAGGAACTACCAGAGCAACGCGAAAGCAGACTTGCTGCTAAAAGAGAAAGTGAAAAAAGAAGGCGTGCCGAGGAACTACTAGAGCAACGCAGAAGCAGACTTGCTGCTAAAAGAGAAAGTGAAAAAAGAAGGCGTGCCGAGGAATCAAAAGACCAGCAGGGAAACAGGCTTGAGGCTGATAGAGAAAGAAAGAACAGAAAGCATGCCGAGGAACTACCAGAGCAACGCAGAAGCAGACTTGCTGCTAAAAGAGAAAGTGAAAAAAGAAGGCGTGCCGAGGAATCAAAAGACCAGCAGGGAAACAGGCTTGCTGCTGATAGAGAAAGTAAGAAAAGAAAGCGTGCCGAGGAATCAGAGCAATCTGAAAGTTATCGCCTGGCATTCAGGTACAACCCAGTCGATGATTATAGCTTGAGTAGATGTGTTCAAATCGGGACAATGTCTAAAATTTGTCCCTATTGCAAGGCCTTGAAATTCAATGGTGAAACAATGGGAATGTGTTGCGCCTCAGGAAAAGTTAAACTTCCTCTATTGGCCGCACCACCAGAGCCATTGAAGACTTTCCTTACTGGAACTACGTCAGAATCTAAGCGTTTTTTGTCAAAAATCAGACAATACAACTCATGTTTCCAAATGACATCGTTTGGAGCCCAAATCGAAAATCCAGATCAATTTATGTCTACTTTCAAAGTAAAAGGGCAAATTTATCATAAAGCAGGGTCCCTTCTACCATTCTCAGGCGAGAATCATAAATTTTTACAATTGTACTTCATCAGTGATAGAAATTCTGAATTGAATGCACGTTGCGAAATTTCTCCCAACGTTGAAAGGACAATCGTTTCCCAATTGCAACATCTTTTCCACGAAAATAATAAGTTAGTGCGTCTGTTCAAAACAGCCATCGATTTGATGCCTACTGATACTCATAAAATTGTTATTTCCGCTGACAAAACGCCTCCTGGCCAACATGTGCGTAGATACAATGCTCCGACTATCGACGAAGTGGCAATCGTTATGGTCGGTGATCAGTTTTTACCTCGAGATATTATTCTACATAAGCGAAACGCCCAGTTGTTAAGAATTGCTGAAACTCATCGATGCTGCGATGCCCTACAATATCCTATCATTTTTTGGGATTGAGCCGACGGCTATCACTTTAATATTAAATTGATGAATCCAGCCACTAACAAAGAAATGAATAAGAAATGCAGTGCAATGCATTATTATTCCTATAGACTAATGATTCGGCAGGATGAAGAAAATTATATTTTAAAATGCCGTGAATTGTTTCACCAATTTATGGTTGATATGTATGCTAAAATTGAATCAGAACGTTTGCTATATATCCGCCTGAATCAGACCAAGCTCCGCTCTGAACAATACATTCATTTGCGAGATGCAGTTATAAATGACGGTAATACCACAAACGTTGGAAGATTAACAATTTTACCTTCGTCATATGTTGGCAGTCCCCGTCATATGCATGAATATGCTCAAGATGCTATTGCGTATGTTCGTCTCTATGGTCGTCCAGATTTATTTATTACATTTACATGTAATCAATCTTGGGACGAGATACTGCAGCTTTTACTTCAAGGACAATCGGCGGTTCATAGGCATGACATTACGGCACGTGTCTTCCGGCAAAAGTTGAAATCACTGATAAACTACCTTGTAAAACATGAAGTGTTTGGGTCAGTGCGATGCTGGATGTACTCAGTGGAATGGCAAAAACGAGGTTTGCCACACGCACATATACTAATCTGGCTACATAAAAAAATTACTTCAAACGAAATTGATGATGTGATTTCCGCTGAAATACCTGATAAAAATGTCGATAAGGGGTTACATGATATTATTGTAAAAAATATGATACATGGACCTTGCGGTGCACTGAACGAAAATTCACCATGCATGGCCAAAGGAAGGTGCACAAAGCAATATCCTCGACTTTTAGTACCCAAAACAATTACTGGCAATGATGGTTACCCACAATATAGAAGAAGATCTACTGAAGATGGCGGTAAAACAGCAATAATAAAGAAGCGTAACGGTACCACCATCGAAGTAGATAACCAGTGGGTTGTTCCATATTCCCCTTTATTATCAAAAACATTTAATGCACACATAAACGTTGAATACTGTAACTCCGTAAAGGTAATCAAATATATATGTAAATACGTCAACAAAGGCAGTGACATGGCACTTTTTGGCTTGCAGTCCGAAATCAAAGATTTCGATGAAATCGTAGAATATCAGGCTGGAAGATACATAAGCAGTAATGAAGCTGTTTGGCGAATTCTTTCATTTCCGATACATGAACGTAGTCCAGCTGTTGTTCACTTAGCGGTACATTTACAGAATGGTCAACGTGTTTATTTCACGGAAACCAACGTGCAACAAAGAGTACTGAATCCACCGGATACAACATTAACAGCTTTTTTTTCGCTTTGCAAAAATGATTCTTTTGCGAAAAAACTGCTGTATACTGAAGTGCCTTCGTATTACACGTGGAATACTAAAAATAAAGTATTTGAACGTCGAAAACAGGGTAAGTCAGTCGACGGCCAACCTACCATCTTCAAAGATACCACGATAGGAAGACTCTACACCGTTCACCCCAATCAACATGAATGCTTCTTTCTACGCCTGCTTTTGGTGAATGTACCCGGTCCGACATCCTTTGAGTATTTGAGGACTGTAAATGGTACTATACATGACACTTACCGTAGTGCATGCCAAGCTCTGAATTTATTGGAGAATGACCAACACTGGGATAACTGCATCAATGACGCGTGCGAAACGTCAACCCCAAGTCAAATTCGTGCATTGTTTGGCATCATTTTCACAACTTGCTCTCCATCAGCTCCTACAGATTTATGGGAAAAATATAAGTCAAAAATGTCCGAAGATATACTTCATCGAAAACAGTTAGATACGTCAGACATGACTTTTGATTTTACACCAGAAATTTATAACTACACTTTAGTTGTTATAGAAGATATTTGCATAAGTATGGCAAACAAACCTCTTCAGGGTTTGGGAATGCCTTCACCTAACCGTATCGCTGCTGTTTCGACATGTGTAGAATTGGATCGTGAACAAAGTTACAGTACGAGTGATCTATTGTCGTATGTACAAAATAACATTTCCAAGTTAACGTCGGAACAAAAAGACATTTATGATACGATAATGCATTGTGTCGATAACAACGTTGGAGAAATTTTCTTTTTGGATGCGCCAGGAGGTACTGGTAAAACGTTTGTGATAAAACTGATTCTGGCATCAATTCGATCTAAAAATGATATAGCGTTGGCAATTGCGTCGTCCGGAATAGCCGCAACATTGCTGCCTGGTGGAAGAACTGCTCATTCCGCTTTGAAATTGCCTCTGAACTTGCATTCTACAGAAACTCCCACGTGCAATATTTCCAAATCATCTGGGATGGGTAAAGTATTGCAGCAATGCAAACTTATTATTTGGGATGAGTGCACAATGGCACACAAAAAATCGCTCGAGGCTCTGGATCAATGCTTGAAAGATTTAAGAGGGAATTCGAAACCCTTTGGCAGCACATTAATATTGCTTGCAGGAGATTTCAGGCAAACATTACCTATAATACCTAGATCAACTCCTGCAGACGAAATGAATGCTTGCCTGAAAAATTCTAATTTATGGGCACACGTAAAAACATTAAAATTAACTACAAATATGCGTGTCCGATTGCAAAACGATGACTCTGGTCAAACATTTTCAGATCAATTGCTAGCAATGGGAAACGGAAAGCTCCCAGTAGACTCAATTTCAGGACGTATACAACTACCTGCTGATTTCTGTAATTTAGTGACGTCCAAAAATGAATTGATTGAAAGTGTATTTCCGAATATTCTAAAAAATTATAAAAATAATAAATGGCTAAGTGAAAGAGCGATTCTCGCACCCAAAAATATAGACGTCCACGAAATCAACAATATTGTTTTGACCAAGATTCAAGACCAGGCAGTCCTTTACAAGTCAGTCGACACAGTTTTGGAACCAAATGAAGCGGTTAATTATCCATCTGAATTTTTAAATTCCATAGATCTTTCAGGGTTTCCACCACACGTGCTACAACTAAAAATAGGCGTACCAATAATATTGTTACGTAACATAAACCCACCAAAGCTTTGCAATGGCACTCGACTTGCCGTAAAAAAAACAATGGAAAACCTAATAGAGGCCACAATCCTGACAGGGCCTTTTGAGGGTGAGGCTGTTCTTATTCCTCGCATTCCCATGATTCCAACAGATCTGCCTTTTCAATTTAAAAGATTGCAATTCCCAATTCGATTAGCATTTGCAATCACCATTAACAAAGCTCAAGGTCAATCATTAGAAAAATGTGGTATTGATCTTAATACTGATTGTTTTTCCCATGGACAATTGTACGTTGCATGTTCGAGGGTCGGTAAACCTGACAATCTATTTATATGCAGCGAGAATTGGACAGCGAAGAATGTTGTATATTCTCAAGTTTTACGCAGTTAATTTGTATTTCGGAACCAAATGAAGCGGTTAATTATCCATCTGAATTTTTAAATTCCATAGATCCTTCAGGGTGTCCACCACACCTGCTACAACTAAAAATAGGCGTACCAATAATACTTTTAAGAAATATCAACCCACCAAAGCTTTGCAATGGCACGCGACTTGCCGTAAAAAAAACAATGGAAAACCTAATAGATGCCACAATCTTGACAGGGCCTTATGAGGGTGAGGCTGTTCTTATTCCTCGCATTCCCATGATTCCAACGGATCTGCTTTTTCAATTTAAAAGATTGCAATTCCCAATTCGATTAGCATTTGCAACCACCATCAACAAAGCTCAAGGGCAATCACTAGAAAAATGCGGTATAGATCTTAATACAGATTGCTTTACCAATGTACAATTGTATGTTGCATCTTTGAGGGTCGGTAAACCTGACAATCTATTTATACGCACAGACAATGGGACAGCGAAGACTGTTGTATATTCACAAGTTTTACGTAGTTAATTTGTATTGTATCTATCTATCTATCTATCTATATAAAAACGAGTTGTGTGTATGCATGTTTGTTTGTTTGTAAAAAGAGCGTTTGCATATGACGTCATTATTAGTACATACGGCTTTGTATATGGACAGACAATGGGAAAGCCAAGAATGTTGTATATTCGCAATTTTTACGTAGTTTGAAACACATATATAAATCTATCTATATTCACAGGTGGGACACAGGGACACAACTACAATGGCGCGTAACTAATATGGCGCGTAACTAATATGGCGCGTAACGACTTACGCGCGCGGGGGGGCTTGGGGGGGGCGCGAAGCGCCCCCACCAACTAGGTGTTGGGGTGGCGCGAAGCGCCACCCCAACAGCTAGTATATATATATATATATATATATATATATATATATATATATATATATATATATATATATATATATATATATATATATATATATATATATATATATATATATATATATATATATATATATATATATATATATATATATATATATATTCACAGGTGGGACACAGGGACACAACTACAATGGCGCGTAACTAATATGGCGCGTAACTAATATGGAGCGTAACGACTTACGTGCGCGGGGGGGGGGGGGCTAGGGGGGAGTTTGGCGCGAAGCGCCCCCACCAACTAGGTGTCCAACAGTTAGTATATATATATATATATATATATATATAGCTAGTTATATATATATATATATATATATATATATATATATATATATATATATATATATATATATATATATATATATATATATATATATATATATATATATATATATATATATATATATATATATATATATATATATAAATATTTCATATAAGGTACATATAGCTTTCATACAAGGTTCATATAAGGTACTAAGGCCTATATATATATATATATATATATATATATATATATATATATATATATATATATATATATATATATATATATATATATATATATATATATATATATATATATATATATATATATAGATATATAGATATATATATATATATATATATATATATATATATATATATATATATATATATATATATATATATATATATATATATATATATATATATATATATATATATACATATATATATATATATATATAGGCCTTAGTACCTTATATGAACCCAGGCATAACTTACAACCCTTATCATGAGGGCTGTGGGGGGGGTTTCATCTTCAAAGATATAATTACCGGACCTTTCTATTACGTAACAAAATAGTTATCTCAAAATTTTGATTTGATGTGCTTTGGGGAATGGTGGGCGTGGGGGGAGGGGATAGTTGCCCTCCAATCACTTTCGACTATTAAAAAGGAAACACGTTCTTTCATTATAAAATTGAACGAGCTCTTTTGAAGTTTATACAACAGCAAATGACCATCTTAAAATTTCAATCGGATGCATTTCGGGAAAATACGAGGTTTGGAGGGGGTTATCAACCCTCCGATCACTCTGAATCTCAAAAAGGGCACTAGAACTTTTGATTACTAAGCCAATGAGCCCCCTCAGGGATTTATAAGATCACCCTTTCAATATATACCTTATATGCCCCCAAGGCATAATTACAACCCTTGCCCTATGGGCTTTGGGAGGGTTGTCATCCTCAAAGACATAATTTCTGTACCTTCCATTTACGAGTAACAAAACGGCTATCTCTAAATTTTGATTAGATTTGTTTGGGAAAATGGTGGACGTGGAGAGGGGGGAGGTAGTTGCCTTCTAACCCCTATTGACTATTAAAAAGCACACTAGCCGTTTCAATTTCCAATCGATTGAGCCTTTTTCGAAATTTCTACGACAACCAATGGTCATCTTAAAATTTCTATGAGATGCACTTCGGGAAAATACGAGGAGTGGAATGGGTATCAACCCTCCCATCGCTCTGAGTCTCAAAAAGGACACTAAAACTTTTGATTGGCAATCCAATAAGCCACCTTCGAAGTTTATACGATCATCCTTTCTTTATAAACCTTATATACCCCCAGGGAAAAACTTACAACCTTTTCCCCGAGGGCTGTAAGGAAAGTATTATCCTCAAATACATAATTTCCAGACCTTTCAGCTATGTTGAACAAAATTACTATCGCGAAATTTTGATATGATGTGTTTGGGAAATAGCGGGTGTGAGAGAGGGGGGGGGTGCTAGTTGCCATCCCATAGCTTCCGACTATTAAAGAGGACACTTTCCCTTTCAACTCCCAATCGAAATAGCCCTTTTTGAAGTTTGTACGACAACTACTTCGATACGAAGTGCCCTGATCTACGAAAAAAAAATTATAATACATTGTGCCCACATCGCTTTACTTAGGCAGCGCTATTGTGCTGCCTATAATGGCGTTACCATATGTCTGATATAGCCACACTGGGAAGAATACAAATCCTTCCTTAAAGTTATGAATTCTTTGATCATTTTATCGGCCAGAAATGCAAATATGAAAAGAACAATCTAGCCGATTGCGAGGCCGGGCCCTGGAACTCGGCATGTGGCAAGCTTGTATATATGGATTCTTGCTGTAAGTAGCAACCTCAAAATGAATCATATTTGTTTTCTACTCTTTACTCGGGAAAATAGAGGGCCTCCAAGGGGATTCATATAACATTAAAGGTTCCCAATGACTTCAACCCCCATTACAACTTCAGTGGGCTTTCCCAGTAGGCAAACCTCTTATAACATGAACAATCTCAGTTGCCCAATTGCCTTTAAAGTCCTGTGGAAATTGTCAGTCATACATCTTTGAAAATCTTTTATTTGGGGTCTCCAATTGCCTACAATGGCAGAAGAAGCAGCCGAGGAAGCTGCTCAAAGAGTTAACGCCAAAAGGCTTGCGGGTAAAAGAGAAAGTAAGAAAAGAAAGCGTGCCGAGGAATCACAAGAAGAACGTGAAAACAGGCTTGTGTCTCAAAAAGAAATTACCAAAAAATCGTGCCGAGGAATCACAAGAACAACGTGAAAACAGGCTCGCGGCTCAAAGAGATAATACCAGAAAAAAGTGTGCCGAAGAATCACAAGAAAAGTGTGAAAACGGGCTTGAGGCTCAAAGAGAAATTACCAAAAAAATCATGCGGAGGAATCACATGAACAACGTGAAAACAGGCTTGCGGCTCAAAGGGATAATGCCAAAAGAAAGCATGCCGAGGAATCACAAGAGCAACGTCAAAATTATCGCCTGGCATTCAGGTACAGCCCAGTCGATGATTATAGCTTGAGTAGATGTGTTCAAATCGGGACTATGTCTAAAATTTGTCCCTATTGCAAGGCCTTGAAATTTAATGGAGAAACCATGGGAATGTGTTGCGCCTCAGGAAAACCTAAACTTCCTCAACTGACTGCACTACCAGAGCCATTAAAGACTTTATGACGTTACAGACTGGGACACCGGGACACAAATGACGACCGGGACACAAGGAATATAAATGACGACCGGGACACTCAAAGAGAAATTACAGACCGAGACACCGGGACACAAATGACGACCGGGACACAGGGACACAACTACAACGGGGACGCCGGAAGGGCACAGGGGGGATATATAAATGACGACGGTGACACAGAGAATATTCGATTTGCAATTACCATTAACAAAGCTCAAGGGCAATCATTAGAAAAATGCGATATAAATCTGAATACGGATTGTTTTCCCATGGATAATTATATGTTGCATGGTCAAGAGTCGGTAAACCTGACAATCTGTTTATATGCACAGACAATGGGACAGCGAGAAATGTTGTATATTCGCAAGTTTTACGTAGTTAAAGACATATATATATACATACATCTATCTATATTCACAGGTGGGACACAGTGACACAACTACAATGGCGCGTAACTAATATGGCGCGTAACGACTCACGCGCGCGGGGGAGCACGGGGGAGCTTCACGCCCCCACCGACCAGTTGTTGGTGCGGCACTATGCGCCACACCAACAGCTAGTATCATATAAGATTATATAGACAAAGGTTTTACCGGTACCTCCTGGTACGTCTATGAAGAAACTTTTATACACCATAATTAGGATTATTTACAGCATAATGGCGCAGGTATAATTAGCCTGCGACATATTTTTCAAAATTTCAATTGGTATTCCTCGCAAAAGCCAGTTCATACTTTCTCTAGTAGCAACTGACTCATTAGAGTTTAGAAATTTAATGTATTGTTCATCGTCGCATGTCTCAATGTCATCTATTACAAGATCGCTACAAAACTAAGATTTCAATCATCTATTACCATCGTATTAAACTTGGATGCTATAACACGGTAAGCACGTGTACATCAATTTTAAGGTGATTATGGATTCAATCACTAGGACTTATGATCAATACTCTAATGCATATGTGGTAATCAAGGTTTTGAAATTTAATTGTATATAGATATACTGAAATTGTTCCAAATATTTTTTTTCAGGATCATTAATTAGGTTTTTAAATTTTTCTTTCGCAATTCGAGCAGTTAGATCGGGACAATCTTGAGTGGACCGCTCTAAGATAAGTTTTTATCATCAGATATGATACGTTTTTCGTCTTTAATTTAGAGTTAATCTGGATTGCAGGTCATAGTCGTAAAGAAATGGGGGGGGGGGATCCAAGGCAACCCACAATGACCACGACATCATTGCAATTGGAATTTTCAGAATAGTAGCACATTGATGCGGTGAATGATGATGGTAGCATTACTTTTCCATCAACAACTGCATTCTGTTTCGTAGCTAAGTCTTTCGTAGCAGTCGTTAATAAGCCTTGCAATACTTGGATGGTTATCAGCCAAAATTGTTTTCTGGTTCAAATGTATCCATTGAATACAATTGTGCTCCACAAAAATACATGCATCGGCAAGATATTGTTGAAAAAGTCTCCCAAGAAAATGTAAAGCGTTAAAACCAGTATGACGCCGGTGGGGTGTTACAGCTTGCTGAGAAAAGTTTTTGATGTGTTCACGTAGAAAAGCGATTCGATGATGTGCTAACTCAAGCAGTGTTAGATGTGAACGACTTCCATCAGGTGTTTGAAAGGCATTTTGACGGTCCATCTTGACGTTCCAGTAGGAAAAGACGATGGATAGGTAAAGGGCTCCACACGAGGGTTGGTATTTTTTAAAGTGAAAACATTTTTGCCACGTTGTTTTACAACCATTTCATTGGATTAAAAACTACAGTTAGCATTAAGAGTAAGAACAAAGCATACTTCATTACATGCAGCAGAGTTTAACCTTCCATAATACAAGTCATCTGGCAGAGTAAAAAGGACCTGCATATTTGGAGGTTGTTGTCTCAGTCACACAGTACGTTGATTTACATCATCCTTCGCATCTTACATTTTCATATAACCTTTGCATTTGTGTTTGTGTCTGACAATATTTCGTCCAACAAATCCATTAAGTTGCGAGGGATTCCCCAATTTAAAGGATGTGCAAGGAGTTTATCAACAGCTTCGTCGGGGTCTAAAAAGTACATTTGGCCATATGAAGGTAGTCCAAAATCACTTTGAGTGGTTTGTGTTGGAGTGCCACAATAATCAATTCTTCAATAAATTTGCCCAGCTGCTTTGAAGCTAAAAAATTTACGAATATTAATGGATCGATCATCGCTTAAAATGAATGAAACTAAAGTAAAACAGAAGTTCAAGTTTTGGGTTTGTGTGCGGAATTCGCTAGAAAGTGTGTGACGTTGCATAAAAGGCAAACCAATTCATTTGGATATTGGGTGGCAACACTATTGGACGATACAAGCAGCAATCTCCAATGGCAAATAAAACAGACTACTCAAAATATAAATCATTTTCGCAGCAGCAAAGATGATGCTTTTGCCCTTAAAAGGTATACATGGTGATAGCTTCACTCGTGTTTGTGATAGTTTCTGTTTTTTTTTTAAGATGGATTTGATTATGAAATTTAATTTCTGATCATTTCGGGTTTCAATTAATCACTAATAGCCATTCCCGTTTGTTTAAAATTTGAATTACTACATGACTTTATTTCTTTTCATTTTTCTTTTGATATGGCTCATTACTTTTCTTTGAAAAACTTTTGTTTCGATGAAATGTTTTTTTAATTATTTCTGAAAATAATCGCAGCTAATTCTAGAAATTTACAGCCTAAAATTTATCAACTATGTAATGTATTTTATTTTTTATCTATTTAGTAATTGTAATGGAATCCTAAGCCGGGGTTTTTTTATCTTAAAATTAGTAAGATTTATAAAAATAGTTAAATTTCTTTTGTTTATTTTTTTTAGGAACATGGGTTCAAATGAATCTACCAATACCGTTACATCGGCTCGTCCAGGGGTATACAGAAACCCCTCTACCTTGGATATAATAAGGTTTGCACATCTAAAAAGTAGTACAATGTTCCTGCACTCTAACCTCAATGTGCCTTTGTTTCACCTCTTTTTGTTATACCACGTGCATGCATAAGTCACAGTGAGTATTCTCCATTTCAATTAAATGAATAAACCTGCTTGAATTTAAATTCTCTACCAAAACAGAAACCACAAAATAAAATTGCTGAGGGTTGTAAAAAGCCAATTCTTGACTTTTTACACTGATTTACTTTGAATATTGTTTTTGTTCAGTACAAAAAGCACTAGATGCAGCAGTTTCCTGCAAAAAAGAGCCCTTACCAGTGTCCAGTTAGTTACTGAGCAAAAAATGGAAGAAAAAAAGCTTCTCATGCCGAAGTTGCAGCAACCTTCTTTGCTTTTCAAGCCAAAGGATTTTCCTCAAATTCAAACACTGATCATAATATGATCAAAAAACCGATTGAAATACTGCTTAATTGAAGAATTAAGAACCAAACTAGCAATTGATTTATTAAGCTCAAAAATGATGCTTGCCTATTAAACGAACTGTAAGCAAGGAGCGGCTTGACCCAATCTATATATATAAAAATAAGTTGTTTGTGTGTTATGTCTGTTACACTATGTCTGGTACGCCAGGTTATATCTTCTACTAGCTGTTGGGGTGGCGTTTCGTGCCACCCCAACACCTAGTTGGTGGGGGCGCTTCGCGCCCCCATATCCCCCCCCCGCGCGCGTAAGTCGTTACTTGCCATATTAGTTACGCGCCATTGTAGTTGTGTCCCTGTGTCCCACCTGTGAATATAGATAGATATATACATATATTTTTTTAACTACGTAAAACTTGCGAATATACAACATTTTTGGCTGTCCCATTGTCTGTTCATATAAATAGATTGTAAGGTTTACCGACTCTTGAACATGCAACATATAATTGTCCATGGGAAAAACAATCTGTATTCAGATCTATACCTCATTATTCTAATGATTGCCCTTGAGCTTTGTTGATGGTGATTGCTAATCGAACATTCCTTGTGTCCCCGTCGTCATTTCTATATCCCCCTGTGCCCCCCGGCATCCCCGTTGTTGTTTCCCTTTGTTCCGGTCGCCATTTGTGTCCCGGTTTCCCAGTTTGTAATTTCTCTTTGAGTGTCGCGGTCGTCATTTATATTCCCTGTGTCCAGGTGTCCCGGTCGTCATTTGTATTCCGGTGTCCCGGTCTGTAATTTCTCTTTGAGTGTCCTGGTGGTCATTTATATTCCCTGTATCCTGGTCGTCATTTGTGTCCCGTGCTTTGTTGATGGTGATTGCAAATCGAACATTCCTTGTGTCCCGGTCGCTTTCTCTTTGAGTGTCCCGGTCGTCATTTATATTCCCTACTAGCTGTTGGGGTGGCGCTTCACGCCCCCCCAAGCCCCCCCGCGCGCGTAAATCGTTACGCGCCATATTAGTTACGCGCCATTGTAGTTGTGTCCCTATGTCCCACCTGTGAATATAGATAGATATATCTATCTATCTATCTATCTATATATATAAAAATAAGTTGTCTGTCTGTCTGTGGATCAGGTGACGTCATGTTTCGGTGTTGACTGACGTCATGAAATTAGTTGCCATCATTTTTGCTTTGAAGGTGACGTCATTAATGGTATTTAAGGCATGCGTTCACGGAAAAATGTTTAATTGTAAAATGACTGAAGGTTCGGCGATATGTACTTCATAGTGACGCTGAAAAATAAAGAAGAAAAAAAAACTGAAAAAATGTAAAAAACTAAAAAAAACTAAAAAGAAAAAACACTCAAAGATAAATTACAGACCGGGACACAAATGACGACCGACACAGAGGGAATATAAATGACGACCAGGAACCTCAAAGAAAAATTACAGACTGGGACACCCGGACACAAATCACGACCGGGAATATAAATGACGACCGGGACGCAGGGACACAACTACAACGGGGACGCCGGGGGCACAGGTGGGATATATAATTGACGACTGAGACACAGGGATTGTTTGAATAGAAATTACAGACACTCAAAGAGGAAATACAAACTGGGACACCAGGACACAAATGACGACCGGGACACAGGGAATATAAATGCTATTTATATGCACAGACAATGGGACAGCGAAGAATGTTGTATATTCGCATGTTTTACGTAGTTAAAAATATATATTTATATCTATCTCTATTCACAGGTGGGACACAGGGACACTGCTACAATGAAGCGTAACTAATATGGCGCGTAACGACTTACGCGCGCGGGGGGGCTTGGGGGGCGCGAAGCGCCCCACCAACTAGGTGTTGGGGTGGCGCGAAGCGCCACCCAAACAGCTAGTATATATATATATATATGTTTTTAACTACGTAAAACTTGCGAATATACAACATTCTTTGCTGTCACATTGTCTGTGCATATAAATAGATTGTCAGGTTTACCGACTCTTGAACATGCAACATATAATGGTCCATGGGAAAACAATCCGTATTCAGATCTATACCTCATGATTCTAATGATTGCCCTTGAGCTTTGTTGATGGTGATTGCTAATCGATGATTCCCTGTGTCGCCGTCGTCATTTATATATCCCCCTGTGCCCCCTGGTGTCCCGGTCGTCATTTATATTCCATGTGTCCCGGTCGTCATTTGTGTCCCGGTGTCCCAGTCTGTGATTTCTCTTTGAGGGTCCCGGGCATCATTGATATTCCTTGTGTCCCGGTGTCCCGGTCGTCATTTGTGTCTCGGTGTCCCGGTCTGTATATACATCCGTTTTTGAATTGGTCTTTTTTTTTTTAGTTTTTTACCTTTTTTTTAGTTTTTTTTAGTTATACCTCAGGATTCTAATGATTGCCCTTGAGCTTTGTTGATTGCTAATCGAACATTGTCTGTGTCCCCATCGTCATTTATATATCCCCTTGTGCCCCCCGGCGTCCCCGTTGTAGTTGTGTCCCTGTGTCCCGGTCGTCATTTACATTCCCTGTGTCCCGGTCGTCATTTGTATTCCGGTGTCCCAGTCTGTATATACATTCGTTTTTGAAATGGTATATGATGAAATAAATTTTTGTATTTTTCTCTTTTTTTCTTTTTAGTTTTTTTTTGGTTTTTACTTTTTTTTAGTTTTTTTAGTTTTTTTTTCTTTTTAGTTTTTTTTTATTTTTATTTTTTTTGTTTTTGTTTTTCTCCTTTATTTTTCATTTTTTTTCCTTTTTTCTTTTTTTTCTTTTTTAGTTTTTTTAGTTTTTCAGCTTTTTTGTTTTTTTATTAGTTTTTAGTTTTTTTTCTTTTTAGTTTTTTGGTAGTTTTTACCTTTTTATTACTTTTTTTTAGTTTTTTTTACTTATGTCCTGGTCGTCATTTATACTCCCTGTGTCCCGGTCGTCATTTGTGTCCCGGTGCTTGGTTGATGGTGATTGCTAATCGAACATTCCTTGTGTCCCGGTCACTTTCTCTTTGAGTGTCCTGGTCGTTAATTATATTCCCTATGTGCCGGTGTCCCGGTCGTCATTTGTGTCCCGTTGTCCCGGTCTGTAATTTCGTCATTCGAAAACATGACGTCAGTCAACGCACAAACATGACGTCACCTGACAGACAGACACACAGACAGACAACTTATTTTTATATATATAGATAGATGTCTCGGTGTCCCGGTCGTCATTTGTGTCCCGATGTCCCGGTCGTCATTTGTGTCCCGATGTCCCGGTCTGTAATTTCGTCATTCGATAAATATGACGTCAGTCGACACACAAACATGACGTCACTCGACAAACAGACAACTTATATATATATATATATATATATATATATATATATATATATATATATATATATATATATATATATATATATATATATATATATATATATACTAGCTGTTGGGGGAGCGCTTCGCGCCACCCCAACACCTAGTTGGTGGGGTGCTTCGCGCCCCCCCAAGCCCTCCCGAGCGCGTAAGTCGTTACGCGCCATATTAGTTACGCGCCATTGTAGTTGTGTCCCTGTGTCCCACCTGTGAATATAGATAGATTTATATATGTGTTTCGAACTACGTAAAAATTGCGAATATACAACATTCTTGGCTTTCCCATTGTCTGTGCATATACAAAGTCGTATGTACTAATAATGACGTCATATGCAAACACTCTTTTTACAAACAAACAAACATGCATACACACAACTTGTTTTTATATAGATAGATAGATAGATAGATACAATACAAATTAACTGCGTAAGACTTGCGAATATACAACATTCTTCGCTGTCCAATTGTCGCTGCATATAAATAGATTGTCAGGTTTACCGACCCTCGAACATGCAACATACAATTGTCCATGGGAAAAACAATCAGCATTAAGATCTGTACCACATTTTTCTAATGATTGACCTTGAGCTTTGTTAATGGTGATTGCAAATGCTAATCGAATTGGGAATTGCAATCTTTTAAATTGAAAAGGCAGATCCGTTGGAATCATGGGAATGCGAGGAATAAGAACAGCCTCGCCCTCAAAAGGCCCTGTCAAGATTGTGGCCTCTATTAGGTTTTCCATTGTTTTTTGTACGGCAAGTCGCGTGCCATTGCAAAGCTTTGGTGGGTTGATATTTCTTAAAAGTAATATTGGTACGCCTATTTTTAGCTGTAGCACATGTGGTGGAAACCCTGAAAGATCTATGGAATTTAAAAATTCAGATGGATAATTAACCGCTTCATTTGGTTCCAAAACTGTGTCGACTGACTTGTAAAGGACTGCCTGGTCTCGAATCTTGGTCAAAACAATATTGTTGATTTCGTGGACGTCTATATTTTTCGGTGCGAGAATCGCTCTTTCACTTAGCCATTTATTATTTTTATAATTGTTTAGAATATTCGGAAATACTTTTTCAATCAATTCATTTTTGTACGTCACTAAATTACAGAAGTCAGCAAGTAGTTGTATACGTCCTGAAATTGAGTCTACTGGGAGCTTTCCGTTTCCAATTGCCAGCAATGGATCTGAAAATGTTTGACCAGAGTCAACGTTTTGCAATCGTACACGCATTTTTGTAGTTAATTTTAATATTTTACGTGTACCCATAAATTAGAATTTTTCAGGCAAGCATTCATTTCGTCTGCAGGAGTTGATCTAGGTACTATAGGTAATGTTTGCCTTAAATCTCCCGCAAGCAATATTAATGTGCTGCCAAAGGGTTTCGACTTCCCTCTCAAATCTTTCAAGCATTGATCTAGAGCCTCGAGCGATTTTTTGTGTGCCATTGTGCACTCATCCCAAATAATAAGTTTGCATTGTTGCAATACTTTACCCATCCCAGATGATTTGGAAATATTGCACGTGGGAGTTTCTGTAGAATGCAAATTCAGAGGCAATTTCAGAGGCAAAGCGGAATGAGCAGTTCTTCCACCAGGCAGCAATGTTGCAGCTATTCCGAACGACGCAATTGCCAACGCTATATCATTTTTTGATCGAATTGATGCCAGAATCAGTTTTATCAAAAACGTTTTACCAGTACCTCCTGGCGCATCCAAAAAGAAAATTTCTCCAACGTTGTTATCGACACAATGCATTATCGTATCATAAATGTCTTTTTGTTCCGACGTTAACTTGGAAGTGTTATTTTGTACATACGACAATAGATCACTCGTACTGTAACTTTGTTCACGATCCAGTTCTACACATGTCGAAACAGCAGCGATACGGTTAGGTGAAGGCATTCCCAAATCCTGAAGAGGTTTGTTTGCCATACCTACGCACAAATCTTCTATAATAACTAAAGTGTAGTTATAAATTTCTGATGTAAAGTCAAAAGTCATATCTGAGTCTCTAACTGTTTTTGATGGAGTATATCTTCGGACATTTTTGACTTATATTTTTCCTATAACTATATAGGAGCTGATGGAGAGCAAGTTGTTAAAATGATTCCAAACAATGCACGAATTTGACTTGGGGTTGACGTTTCGCCCGCGTCATTGATGCAGTTATCCCAGTGTTGGTCATTCTCCAATAAATTCAGAGCTTGGCATGCACTACGGTAAGTGTCATGTATAGTACCGTTTACAGTTCTCAAATACTCAAAGGATGTCGGACCGGATACATTCTCCAAAAGCAGGCGTAGAAAGAAGCATTTATGTTGATTAGGGTGAACGGTGTAGAGTCTTCCTATCGTGGTATCTTTGAAGATGGTAGGTTGGCCGTCGACTGACTTACCCTGTTTTCGACGTTCAAATACTTTATTTTTAGTATTCCACGTGTAATACGAAGGCACTTCAGTATACAGCAGTTTTTTTGCAAAAGAATCATTTTTGCAAAGCGAAAAAAAAGCTGTTAACTTTGTATTCGGTGGATTCAGGGCTCTTTGTTGCACGTTGGTTTCCGAGAAATAAACACGTTGACCATTCTGTAAATGTACCGCTAAGTGAACAACAGCTGGACTACGTTCATGTATCGGAAATGAAAGAATTCGCCAAACAGCTTCATTACTGCTTATGTATCTTCCAGCCTGATATTGTACGATTTCGTCGAAATCTTTGATTTCGGGCTGCAAGCCAAAAACTGCCATGTCACTGCCTTTGTTGACGTATTTACATATGTATTTGATTGCCTTTACGGAGTTACAGTATTCAACGTTTATGTGTGCATTAAATGTTTTTGATAATAATGGGGAATATAGAACAACCCACTGGTTATCTACTTCGATGGTGGTACCGGTACGCTTCTTTATTATTGCTGTTTTACCGCCATCTTCAGTAGTTCTTCTTCTATATTGTGGGTAACCATCATTGCCAGTAATTGTCTTTGATACTAAAAGTCGAGGATATTGCTTTGTGCACCTTCCTTTGGCCATGCATGGTGAATTTTCGTTCAGTGCACCGCAAGGTCCATGTAACATATTTTTTACAATAATATCATGTAACCCCTTATCGACATTTTCATCAGGAATTTCAGCGGAAATCACATCATCAATTTCGTTCGAAGTAATTTTTTTATGTAGCCAGATTAGTATATGTGCGTGTGGCAAACCTCGTTTTTGCCATTCCACTGAGTACATCCAGCATCGCACTGACCCAAACACTTCAAGTTTTACTATGTAGTTTATCAGTGATTTCAACTTTTGCCGGAAGACACGGGCCGTAATGTCATGCCTATGAACCGCCGATTGGCCTTGAAGCAAAAGCTGCAGTATCTCGTCCCAAGATTGATTACATGTAAATGTAATAAACAAATTTGGACGACCATAGAGACGAACATACGCAATAGCATCTTGAGCATATTCATGCATATGACGGGAACTGCCAGCTCAAAGACACATTAAAAATTTGTCTTTGAACGATATTCTTAAATACCTGTGTCCTGGTCGTCATTTATATTGCCTGTGTCCCGGTCGTCATTTGTGTCCCGGTATCCCAGTCTGTAATTTCTCTTTGAGTGTCCCAGTCGTTACTTATATTCCCTCTGTCCCGGTCGTCATTCGTATCCCGGTCTGTAATTTCTCTTTGAGTGTTTTTTCTTTTTAGTATTTTTTAGTTTTTCACATTTTTTCTTTTTTCAGTTTTCTTTTTCTTCTTTATTTTTCAGCTTCACTATGAAATACATATCGCCGAACCTTGGTTTTTTTAACTAAAATCTGGTAGGCATTGATGACCTTATCCAAGTCAAGATCCCAAACCCAATCATCATCGCTATCATTTTCAGTTTTGATATGTTTTGACTCTCGCTGTCCAGGTGGATCTTCATCTAACTGCGCGGTTTTGCGTTCTTTAGCCTCAAGCCTGTTTCCTTGCTGTTCTTTTGATTCCTCGGCACGCTTTCTTTTCTGACTTTCTCTATCAGCAGCAAGTTTTTTGGCATAGACTCTTTGAGCATCTTCATCGGCTTTTGCCATTGTAAGTTCATCAGTCATTTTAAACTTAAACATTAATAGATTTCTACGTGAACATATATGTCTTAAATATCTTGAATGACGTCACTGTCATAGCAAAAATGACGACAACTAACTTCATGACGCCAGTCGACACAGAAACATGACGTCACCTGATCCACAGACAGACAACTTATTTTTATATATATAGATAGATATAATTCTAAAATTGTCAGGTAATTTTCTAATTTGAAATAAAAACTAAAAATTATTGGTCAGACAACATAAATATTTTTGATCTTTACATAATAGCTTTAGTGGTTCTGGACTGAAAACTAAATATGCTAATCAAATTGGGAATTGCAATCTTTTAGGTTGAAAAGGCAGATCCATTGGAATCATGAGAATGTGTGGAATAAGAAAAGTCCCACCCTCAAAAGGCCCTGTCAAGATTGTTGCCTCTATTACGTTATAACAGACATAACACGTCATTTGTGTCCTGGTGTCCCGGTCTGTAGTTTCGTTAGTCGACAAACATGACGTCAGACGACAAACAACTTCATGACGACATACAGCTCAATCCTTATAATGACGTCAGTCTATCTATATATATAAAAATAAGTTGTCTGTCTGTTGATCAGGTGAGGTCATGTTTCTGTGTCGACTGACGTCATGAAGTTAGTTGTCGTCATTTTTGCTATGACAGTGACGTCATTAAAGATATTTAAGACATATATGTTCACGTAGAAATCTATTAATGTTTAAGTTTACAATGATTGATGAACTTACAATGGCAAAAGCCAATGAAGATGCTCAAAGAGTCTATGCCAAAAAACTTGCTGCTGATAGAGAAAGTCAGAAAAGAAAGCGTGCCGAGGAACTACCAGAGCAACGCGAAAGCAGACTTGCTGCTAAAAGAGAAAGTGAAAAAAGAAGGCGTGCCGAGGAATCACAAGAACAGCAAGAAATCAGGCTTGCTGCTGATAGAGAAAGTAAGAAAAGAAAGCGTGCCGAGGAATAACAAGAACAGCAAGAAATCAGGGTTGCTGCTGATAGAGAAAGTAAGAAAAGAAAGCGCGCCGAGGAATCAGAGCAACCTGAAAGTTATCGCCTGGCATTCAAGTACAGCCCAGTCGATGATTATAGCTTGAGTAGATGTGTTCAAATCGGGACAATGTCTAAAATTTGTCCCTATTGCAAGGCCTTGAAATTCAATGGTGAAACAATGGGAATGTGTTGCGCCTCAGGAAAAGTTAAACTTCCTCTATTGGCTGCACCACCAGAGCCATTGAAGACTTTCCTTACTGGACCTACGTCAGAATCTAAGCGTTTTTTGTCAAAAATCAGAAAATACAACTCATGTTTCCAAATGACGTCGTTTGGAGCCCAAATCGAAAATCCAGATCAATTTATGTCTACTTTCAAAGCAAAAGGGCAAATTTATCATAGAGTAGGGTCCCTTCTACCATTCTCAGGCGAGAATCATAAATTTTTACAATTGTACTTCATCAGTGATAGAAATTCTGAATTGAATGCACGTTGCGAAATTTCTCCCAAGGTTGAAAGGACAATCGTTTCCCAATTACAACATCTTTTCCACGAAAATAATAATTTAGTGCGTCTGTTCAAAACAGCCATCGATTTGATGCCTACTGATACGCATAAAATTGTTATTTCCGCTGACAAAACGCCTCCTGGCCAACATGTGCGTAGATACAATGCTCCAACTATCGACGAAGTGGCAATCGTTATGGTCGGTGACCAGTTTTTACCTCGAGATATTATTCTTCATAAGCGAAACGCTCAGTTGTTAAGAATTGATGAAACTCATCGATGCTACGATGCCCTACAATATCCTGTCATTTTTTTGGGATGGAGCCGACAGCTATCACTTTAATATTAAATTGATGTATCCAGCCACTAACAAAGAAATGAATAAGAAATGCATTGCAATGCATTATTATTCCTATAGATTAATGATTCGGCAGGATGAAGAAAATTATATTTTATGTTTTAAAACTCGGCAAATGGTCGGTGTTTTTGACCCTCTTTGGCCATTTTTTGATTGGAGGTAATTTATTTATGTTGTATGTCTTTATGCTGCTATGATATTTATGTTGTTATGTTTTTTTGTCTTGTTTTTTCTTTTTTTGTGTGTTTACTCCACAGTTTAATGTACTTTGTGGGTTATAAATAAATTATTATTTATATAAACCTAGGTGCTAGGTTTTATATATATAACTAGGTGTTGGGGTGGCGCGAAGCGCCACCCCAACAGCTAGTATATATATAAAAATAAGTTGTCTGTCTGTGTGTCTGTCTGTGGATCAGGTGACGTCATGTTTCTGTGTTGAGTGACGTCATGAAATTAGTTGTCGTCATTTTTGCTTTGACGGTGACGTCATTCAAGATATTTAAGACATATATGTTCACGTAGAAATCTATTAATGTTTAAGTTTACAATGACTGATGAACTTACAATGGCAAAAGCCGATGAAGATGCTCAAAGAGTCTATGCCAAAAAACTTGCTGCTGATAGAGAAAGTCAGAAAAGAAAGCGTGCCGAGGAATCAAAAGAACAGCAAGGAAACAGGCTTGAGGCTAAAGAATGCAAAACCGCGCAGTTAGATGAAGATCCACCTGGACAGCGAGAGTCAAAACATATCAAAACTGAAAATGATAGCGATGATGATTGGGTTTGGGATTTTGACTTGGATAAGGTCATCAATGCCTACCAAATTTTAGTTAAAAAAACAAAAGTTCGGCGATATGTATTTCATAGTGAAGCCAGTCAGTCGACGGCCAACCTACCATCTTCAAAGATACTACGATAGGAAGACTCTACACCGTTCACCCCAATCAACATGAATGCTTCTTTCTACGCCTGCTTTTGGTGAATGTACCCGGTCCGACATCCTTTGAGTATTTGAGAACTGTAAACGGTACTATACATGACACTTACCGTAGTGCATGCCAAGCTCTGAATTATTTGAAGAATATGGAGTTATGGGAAAAATATAAGTCAAAAATGTCCGAAGATATACTCCATCGAAAACAGTTAGAGACGTCAGATATGACTTTTGATTTTAAATCAGAAATTTATAACTACACTTTAGTTATTATAGAAGATTTGTGCGTACGTATGGCAAACAAACCTCTTCAGGATTTGGGAATGCCTTCACCTAACCGTATCGCTGCTGTTTCGACATGTGTAGAATTGGATCTTGAACAAAGTTACAGTACGAGTGATCTATTGTCGTATGTACAAAATAACATTTCCAAGTTAACGTCGGAACAAAAAGACATTTATGATACGATAATGCATTGTGTCGATAACAACGTTGGAGAAATTTTCTTTTTGGATGCGCCAGGAGGTACTGGTAAAACGTTTGTGATAAAACTGATTCTGGCATTAATTTGATCAAAAAATGATATAGCGTTGGCAATTGCGTCGTCCGGAATAGCCGCAACATTGCTGCCTGGTGGAAGAACTGCTCATTCCGCTTTGAAATTGCCTCTCAATTTGCATTCTACAGAAACTCCCACGTTCAAAATTTCCAAATCATCTGGGATGGGTAAAGTATTGCAGCAATGCAAACTTATTATTTGGGATGAGTGCACAATGGCACACAAAAAATCGCTCGAGGCTCTGGATCAATGCTTGAAAGATTTGAGAGGGAAGTCGAAACCCTTTGGCAGCACATTAATATTGCTTGCGGGAGATTTCAGGCAAACATTACCTATAATACCTAGATCAACTCCTGCAGACTAAATGAATGCTTGCCTGAAAAATTCTAATTTATGGGCACACGTAAAAATATTAAAATTAACTACAAATATGCGTGTCCGATTGCAAAACGATGATTCTGGTCAAACATTTTCAGATCAATTGCTGGCAATTGGAAACGGAAAGCTCCCAGTAGACTCAATTTCAGGACGTATACAACTACCTGCTGATTTCTGTAATTTAGTGACGTCCAAAAATGAATTGATTGAAAAAGTATTTCCGAATATTCTAAAAAATTATAAAAATAATAAATGGCTAAGTGAAAGAGCGATTGTCGCACCCAAAAATATAGACGTCCACGAAATCAACAATATTGTTTTGACCAAGATTCGAGACCAGGCAGTCCTTTACAAGTCAGTCGACACAGTTTTGGAACCAAATGAAGCGGTTAATTATCCATCTGAATTTTTAAATTCCGTGGATCTTTCAGGGTTTCCACCACACGTGCTACAACTAAAAATAGGCGTACCAATAATACTTTTAAGAAATATCAACCCACCAAAGCTTTGCAATGGCACGTGACATGCCGTAAAAAAAACAATGGAAAACCTAATAGAGGCCACAATCTTGACAGGGCCTTTTGAGGGTGAGGCTGTTCTTATTCCTCGTATTCCCATGATTCCAACGGATCTGCCTTTTCAATTTAAAAGATTGCAATTCCCAATTCGATTAGTATCTGCAATCACCATTAACAAAGCTCAAGGTCAATCATTAGAAAAATGTGGTATAGATTCTGGATTTTAACAAAGCTGTTTGGCAAGTTTTTATGAACTAATTTTGCAATCTCTGAACAAACGAAGATCTCTTACGAAACCTGTCTGACTAGTTTTTTAGCAAGAAATTAGACACTTCATTTAGCCATCAAGCAGTAAGAATATAATTAGGAATTCCGATATTTATAGGAAATCACGCTCTGATAGAGGTGGCGAGACTAATTATTCATTAGAATAACTAATTATTCAGTGGCGAAGAATTCCGATATTTAGAATTCCGATAGAAGCCCCCCTTGCGAACGATTGCGTTACGATAAAAGTGAGAGGAGAAAAGTAAGCAGAAGGGCGGGGGAGAGCTGTTTGCAAGAGCCGTGGTACCCGCCGGGCTTGTCCCTTAAATTGCGGGGACAAGGTAGGCAGCCTCCAACGCTTCCCTTACTTCTCTCGCAAGTGAACCTTCAATCTAGAGAAAATGGGAATTGGCAATTGGCGCGAAAATGAACTTTTCTACAATCCTATCCTGTGCTTTGTACAGAAAAATCTTGCAAAAGGAGTTTCGCCCGATACGATAAAAGAGTACTTGGCCGATTTCTTCGAGTCTTCTTCTCTTGGTGAGACCCGTAAATTGCTTTTTTTAAATCTTTTTCCGAATGAAGTCCCATCGAAGCGCGTAGGAGCCAATGCTGCATTAAACTGTGCTTCGGACATTATTTCTTCGCTTGTAAAGTGCGATTCCCAGAACATAAAGCTTCCGGACTTTGTTATCAAATGTCCCAGCGAAGTGCCAATGATCCCTGTCGATGCCTTCAGTACCCTCAGTGCCAAGGTGAATTCTTGCCTTGAACAGCTGCGTGATATTGCGTCCAAGGTTACAGAGGGACAGTCTAAGCTTGTAGCCCCCACTCAAAATACGAAAAAACCATCCTACGCTGTCGTTGTAAGAAACCCACCCCCGGAGCTCAGCGACCCTATCCTTCGTATGAAGAAGCTCGAAACGTTGGATGGTCACGACGGAATCATAAGTCTAAAATCTAAGCCACATAGCAAAAGCTGGGTTGTGATGGTACGCGATAAGCGCTCAGCCGACTCGCTTGCTGAAGCTGTTACTAGCTCCATCCCTAACGTTGGAGCCAGAGTGATTGATAAAAAGCCTTTAGCTGTGGTCCGGGATATACCCCATAATTATTCAAGAGCTGATTTGGAGGCCTCAGTGGAAGGACTTATTAGTGCTAGTCAAATCGGCGACTCTCGTACTTTTCGCCTCGAGTTCGTCGACAAAACCGCTCTGAATGCGGTTCTGGAGTCGGGAATCCGTATTGGATATGAATTTTTTCGCGCTATGCCCTTTCAATCCATTCCGCGTCGATGCTTTCGCTGTCAAAGTACTGATCACCTGATTGGAGCTTGTCCCAGCTCACCAGCACATCCCAAGTGTTCCAGATGTTCTGGCCCTCATGTGAATTCCAAGGAAAACCCTTGCCAAGCCTCACCAAAATGTGCAAATTGCACTATGGAACACGTAAGTTTTAGCCTGAAATGCAAAGTTCTCCGATCGGCTCTCAACAACGCTAATAAATGAATGCTCAAACTCCGTTTAGCTTTGTTTCCCTTAATATTAATGGTACAAAAGACAAGGATCTACTGATAAGTGAGCTACTTGAAAATGATATTGTGTTTCTACAGGAGCACCTTCTCTCTAAAGTGAATGTTGATAGCCTAAAGCGTTCTCGGACCCATTATACCTTCTTGAGAGCCGCCCAAAAAACCCGTGGAAGACCATCAGGAGGTCTGGCCATCTATTTCAGACACAAGACTCAGCCGATATTATTGCAAAGCGACGCTAACATCTTAGCGATAAAATGTGGTGATACCGCATTTATAAACATTTATTTCCCCTGTAATAAAAAGACTGTGCAGTCATTGTCTAGTTTTTCACAAGCATGTAATCGCCTACGAACACTACTTAGCGACCTTTCAAAACAAAATACCAAATGGGTTCTCGCCGGTGACATGAACACTGACTTATTATCTAATTCCGACCGATCTGAAATCTTTCTCGAATCACTACCTGGAGGATTCCATCTTGCTGATAAAGATCTTCTATTTACTTATATTCACAATCGTGGTGGTCTTACTTCCAACCTTGATCATGTAATTGTGTCAGATTCAACTCTACTTTCATCAATAGTTCATGTGGAAGACTCTAAAATCGACGACGATCATTTACCAATCACGTGCCAACTATCTTGCTCCATGGCGACCTCTGTGCAACGTAACTCTCCCAAGTGGTTCTCAAAGTTAAATTGGGAAAATACCAATGTTCCACTTTATGTATTGACATTGTCCCAGTTATTATCATCTATTAAAGTGCCTTTCCACTTATTGCAAACATCTGTATCTGCAACTTCAACGCGGATAGATATCAACTCGTATTATCAGCAAATAGTGTTCTGTCTAAAGTCTGCCGCTAAAACAGCTGTACCCTCCGAGTGCGTGCGAACGGGTACTCGCAATCCCTTTTGGAAAGTTGATCCTAAAGTGAAGATAGCTAAACAAAAAGCTAAGTTCTGGCTCCGTATGTGGATAGCCTGTAATCGTCCTTCTTCTGGTTCAGTACATCAAATAAAACAGAAAACCAAACGAGAGTACAAATATTCCCTGCGCAGAGCGAGACTGAATGCCTGGGATGGTCCTTGTGACAAGAAATCCTGGGATCGTGTTATAAACAGTGTTAAGTGTTCACCTCCAATTAATTCGTCTCTTCGGCTATGTGACTTCGTTTCTTATTATAAAAATATTTTGCTTTCGTTTAATATTAATCTCCAAAATCATTTTACAAAGCTTGTAAACTCAATCCTCCCAATTCGTATCAACCAATCTCAAGTGTTGTCGGTGGAATCTGGTGTTATACTCCGAGCTCTTATGCAAGTGAATAAGTCTGAGTCTCTTGATAGTGATGGTCTTTGCTTCAAGTTTTTTGCTTATGATTGTCCTGAACTGCTGAAGCATTTGCAATTATTGTTTCAGATGTGCTTGGCACAGTCCGTCGTGCCAGATAGTTTTTTGTCCGGTTGTATATCTCCCATAGTCAAGAGGGGTAAGGACCCCAGTGCTTGCTCTAATTATCGTCCTATCACTGTGTCTTGTTTTGTTAGTAAGCTATTTGAATATGTACTGCTACCGGCCATTAACTCCAAGTGCAATTTTACTCCCTTCCAGCTTGGTTTTAGAAAAGGTATGGGCTGTTTTCAAGCTCACCATATTGTGGGTAGGCTAATGAAACAAGCTGTTGCTCAAAAAAGTCCCCTGTATTGTTTGACTGTTGATATATCTAGTGCTTTTGATAATGTAATTCATTCAAATGCTTTGTTTTCTCTAGCAGCCTCGGGTGTTAACCTTTCTATTGTTTCCGTGCTTAAGTATTGGTACGCTAATTCTTCAGTTAGGGTGAAGTGGAATGGTACGGTAGGGGAGTATATTTCTGTTAAAAAAGGCGTTAGGCAAGGTGCCGTGTTATCCCCGAGCATTTTTAAATGTGTTTTAGCTTCGTGTCTCCAACGTCTTCAACCGTCAATTTTTTACAATGATAATTTAGGCATTAGTCACGTTGCATATGCTGATGATGTTCTGCTTCTTAGCCGGACAAAAAATAGTCTAATTACCAACTTCTACCGGCTTTCAGCCGCACTATCCACAGTAGGCCTTTCAGTTAATGCCTCCAAATGTGAGTTTTTGTGTTTTGGGAGTCCTCCACCAGCATCACCTCTTTGCTTGGGTTCTTTAACTATACCATGTTCAGCAAGTATTAAATGGTTGGGTCTCTCTTTTTCCACGTCACTTTCGTCTACTTGCTCCGCTATTACGTCCAGCGTGCTGAAAAGTATGCGGGTTGGATACGCGAAAATTTCACCAAATCGTGGTCGGTATAACCGAAATGGACTATGCCGTCTTTATTCTAGTTTTTGTGCCCCTGCTGTTTTTTATCTTTCTGGTTTTGCTTTCCTCCTTCGCAAGAAGGATACAAAGAAAATACGCTCAGGATATTTTAAGTATTGCAAGTATTTGCTGCGTCTGCCTCGGTGGTATCGGAATCATACAGTCGTCTCTAAATTTGACATCGTTGATGCGCCCTCGCGACTGAAACATTTATCTAAAGATATATGTTTTAAAACTCGGCAAATGGTCGGTGTTTTTGACCCTCTTTGGCCATTTTTTGATTGGAGGTAATTTATTTATGTTGTATGTCGTTATGCTGCTATGATATTTATGTTGTTATGTTTTTTTGTCTTGTTTTTTCTTTTTTTGTGTGTTTACTCCACAGTTTAATGTACTTTGTGGGTTATAAATAAATTATTATTTATATAAACCTAGGTGCTAGGTTTTATATATATAACTAGGTGTTGGGGTGGCGCGAAGCGCCACCCCAACAGCTAGTATATATATAAAAATAAGTTGTCTGTCTGTGTGTCTGTCTGTGGATCAGGTGACGTCATGTTTCTGTGTTGAGTGACGTCATGAAATTAGTTGTCGTCATTTTTGCTTTGACGGTGACGTCATTCAAGATATTTAAGACATATATGTTCACGTAGAAATCTATTAATGTTTAAGTTTACAATGACTGATGAACTTACAATGGCAAAAGCCGATGAAGATGCTCAAAGAGTCTATGCCAAAAAACTTGCTGCTGATAGAGAAAGTCAGAAAAGAAAGCGTGCCGAGGAATCAAAAGAACAGCAAGGAAACAGGCTTGAGGCTAAAGAATGCAAAACCGCGCAGTTAGATGAAGATCCACCTGGACAGCGAGAGTCAAAACATATCAAAACTGAAAATGATAGCGATGATGATTGGGTTTGGGATTTTGACTTGGATAAGGTCATCAATGCCTACCAAATTTTAGTTAAAAAAACAAAAGTTCGGCGATATGTATTTCATAGTGAAGCCAGTCAGTCGACGGCCAACCTACCATCTTCAAAGATACTACGATAGGAAGACTCTACACCGTTCACCCCAATCAACATGAATGCTTCTTTCTACGCCTGCTTTTGGTGAATGTACCCGGTCCGACATCCTTTGAGTATTTGAGAACTGTAAACGGTACTATACATGACACTTACCGTAGTGCATGCCAAGCTCTGAATTATTTGAAGAATATGGAGTTATGGGAAAAATATAAGTCAAAAATGTCCGAAGATATACTCCATCGAAAACAGTTAGAGACGTCAGATATGACTTTTGATTTTAAATCAGAAATTTATAACTACACTTTAGTTATTATAGAAGATTTGTGCGTACGTATGGCAAACAAACCTCTTCAGGATTTGGGAATGCCTTCACCTAACCGTATCGCTGCTGTTTCGACATGTGTAGAATTGGATCTTGAACAAAGTTACAGTACGAGTGATCTATTGTCGTATGTACAAAATAACATTTCCAAGTTAACGTCGGAACAAAAAGACATTTATGATACGATAATGCATTGTGTCGATAACAACGTTGGAGAAATTTTCTTTTTGGATGCGCCAGGAGGTACTGGTAAAACGTTTGTGATAAAACTGATTCTGGCATTAATTTGATCAAAAAATGATATAGCGTTGGCAATTGCGTCGTCCGGAATAGCCGCAACATTGCTGCCTGGTGGAAGAACTGCTCATTCCGCTTTGAAATTGCCTCTCAATTTGCATTCTACAGAAACTCCCACGTTCAAAATTTCCAAATCATCTGGGATGGGTAAAGTATTGCAGCAATGCAAACTTATTATTTGGGATGAGTGCACAATGGCACACAAAAAATCGCTCGAGGCTCTGGATCAATGCTTGAAAGATTTGAGAGGGAAGTCGAAACCCTTTGGCAGCACATTAATATTGCTTGCGGGAGATTTCAGGCAAACATTACCTATAATACCTAGATCAACTCCTGCAGACTAAATGAATGCTTGCCTGAAAAATTCTAATTTATGGGCACACGTAAAAATATTAAAATTAACTACAAATATGCGTGTCCGATTGCAAAACGATGATTCTGGTCAAACATTTTCAGATCAATTGCTGGCAATTGGAAACGGAAAGCTCCCAGTAGACTCAATTTCAGGACGTATACAACTACCTGCTGATTTCTGTAATTTAGTGACTTCCAAAAATGAATTTATTGAAAAAGTATTTCCGAATATTCTAAAAAATTATAAAAATAATAAATGTCTAAGTGAAAGAGCGATTCTCGCACCCAAAAATATAGACATCCACGAAATCAACAATATTGTTTTGACCAAGATTCTAGACCAGGCAGTCCTTTACAAGTCAGTCGACACAGTTTTGGAACCAAATGAAGCGGTTAATTATTCATCTGAATTTTTAAATTCCATAGATCTTTCAGGGTTTCCACCACACGAGCTACAACTAAAAACAGGCGTACCAATAATACTTTTAAGAAATATAAACCCACCAAAGCTTAGTAATGGCACGCGACTTGCCGTAAAAAAAAACAATGGAAAACCTAATAGAGGTCACAATCTTGACAGGGCCTTTTGAGGGTGAGGCTGTTCTTATTCCTCGCATTCCCATGATTCCAACGGATCTGCCTTTTCAATTTAAAAGATTGCAATTCCCAATTCGATTAGCATTTGCAATCACCATTAACAAAGCTCAAGGTCAATCATTAGAAAAATGTGGTATAGATCTTAATACTGATTGTTTTTCCCATGGACAATTGTACGTTGCATGTTTGAGGGTCGGTAAACCTGACAATCTATTTATAAGCAGAGACAATGGGACAGTGATGAATGTTGTATATTCGCAAGTTTTACTTAGTTAACTTGTATTGTATCTATCTATCTATCTATCTATATAAAAACGAGTTGTGTGTATGCATGTTTGTTTGTTTGTAAAAAGAGAGTTTGCATATGACGTCATTATTAGTACATACGGCTTTGTATATGCACAGACAATGGGAAAGTCAAGAATGTTGTATATTCGCAATTTTTACGTAGTTTAACTCCTGCAGACGAAATGAATGCTTGCCTGAAAAATTCTAATTTATGGGCACACGTAAAAATATTAAAATTAACTACAATTATGCGTGTCTGATTGCAAAACGATGACTCTGGTCAAACATTTTAAGATTAATTGCTGGCAATTGGAAACGGAAAGCTCCCAGTAGTGGGAAAGCCAAGAATGTTGTATATTCGCAATTTTTACGTAGTTTGAAACACATATATAAATCTATCTATATTCACAGGTGGGACACAGGGACACAACTACAATGGCACGTAACTAATATGGCGCGTAACAACTTACGCGCACGCGGGGGGCTTGGGGTGGCGCGAAGCGCCACCCCAACAGCTAGTATATACATATAAATAAGTTGTCTGTCTGTGGATCTGTCAGGGACGTCATGTTTCTGTGTCGACTGACGTCATGTTTTCGACTGACGAAATTACAGACCGGGAC